>NC_049209.1:43651546-43929046 GCF_013347855.1 Anguilla anguilla | reverse complement strand
AGGGGGCTCCCCCGCTGCACACCAGATCAGAACAGAGAGCGCCGTTAATTACCAGCGCCGGGGCCTCACCCGCAGAGTGGGTACCCCTGGGGGGGGGGGGGGTCCTAAACCACGGGGCCTAGCAGAGCGGGAGACAGAGAGACAGAGAGAGAGAGAGAGGGAGAGAGAGAGAGAGGGAGGGAGGGAGGGAGAGCAATGGAGGGAGAGAAAGAGAGACACAGAGACTGAGTGAGAGAGGGAGAGACAGACAGTGAGAGACACACTGGAAGTAGAGAGTGACTGAAAGAGCGAGAGACAGAGTTAGAGGGGGAGGAGAGAGAGAGGCAGAGAGAGCGAGAGAGAGAGAGTAGCGGGGGAGGAGAGAGAGGCAGAGAGAAGGAGAGAGAGAGAAGTACAGAGAGAAAGAGAGAGAGAGTAGCGGGGGAGGAGAGAGAGGCAGAGAGAAGGAGAGAGAGAAGTACAGAGAGAGAGTAGCAGGGGAGGAGAGAGGCAGGCAGAGAGAAGGAGAGAGAGAAGTACAGAGAGAGCGAGAGAGCAGAGGGGGAGGAGAGAGAGGCAGAGAGAAGGAGAGAGAGAAGTACAGAGAGAGCGAGAGAGCAGAGGGGGAGGAGAGAGAGGCAGAGAGAAGGGGAGAGAGAAGTACAGAGAGAGAGTAGCAGGGGAGGAGAGAGGCAGAGAGAAGGAGAGAGAGAAGTACAGAGAGAGCGAGAGAGCAGAGGGGGAGATGTGGCTTGAATGGGCTGAGTGTTTAGTGGAGCCTGTTGTGTTGCAGTAATGAGCGCTCTTCCCCTGTGCAGCACTCTGTCGCTCCTCCTTTGTTCTTCGCTCTTTTGTTCTTCCTCTCTGTTCCGCGTGCCGGCGTCTCTGCCGGGCCTGCTAATGGCACAGATGTCTGCGCCCGGCAGAGAGGGGGATTGTGGGAAAGCCCTTCTGAGGACCGGGACTGGGGGGGGGGGGGGGGGGGCGAGGGGCTGTCTTGGGGAACACCGCGCTGTGCCGCGACAGATGTGGGCGGGGTCACGGGAAGTGCCAAACATCTGACTTTACCCATCAACTCAAGGAGATCCCCAACCAATCCCTAACCAAACCGTTACTGTTTGAATGAATTACAGAGAAGGCTGTACCAAAGCAAAGCAGCATGGGAAGGCGGTGGTCAGTGGCCATCGCTGACCTGGAAGTGAACCCCACAGGAGCCCTACAGTACAGATCAGACCCTATGGATGTTAAAAGAGCCCTGTGGAGATTACAGGATGCCTATGGAGGTGAGACCCTATGGAGATCACAGGATGTCTATGGAGGTGAGACCCTATAGTGGTTACAGGAGCCCTATGGAGGTGAGGAGGCCCTACGGAGGTCACAGGAGCCCTACAGAGGGTACAGGAGCCGTATGGAGGGTACAGGAGCCGTATGGAGGGTACAGGAGCCCTATGGAGGTTTCAGGAGCCCTATGGAGGTTTCAGGAGCCCTGTGGAGGGTACAGGAGCCCTGTGGAGGGTACAGGAGCCCTATGGAGGGTACAGGAGCCGTATGGAGGGTACAGGAGCCGTATGGAGGGTACAGGAGCCGTATGGAGGGTACAGGAGCCGTATGGAGGGTACAGGAGCCCTATGGAGGGTACAGGAGCCCTGTGGAGGGTACAGGAGCCGTATGGAGGTTACAGGAGCCGTATGGAGGTTACAGGAGCCCTATGGCGGTAAGGAGGCCCTAGGGATGTTACAAGAGTCCTATGGAGATTACAGGGTGCCTATGGAGGTGAGACCCTATGGAGGTTACAGGATGCCTGTAGAGGTGATTAGACCCTATGGAGGTAAAAGGAGCCCTACGGAGGTCACAGGAGCCCTATGGAGGTAAGGATGCCCTATGGAGGTTTCAGGAGCCCTATGGAGGTAAGGATGCCCTATGGAGGTTTCAAGAGCCGTATGGAGGGTACAGGAGCCCTATGGAGGTTACAGGAGCCCTATGGAGGTGAGGAGGCCCTACGGAGGTCCAAGAGCCCTATGGAGGTAAGGATGCCCTATGGAGGGTACAGGAGCCCTATGGAGGGTACAGGAGCCCTATGGAGGGTACAGGAGCCCTATGGAGGTTTCAGGAGCCCTATGGAGGGTACAGGAGCCCTATGGAGGTTTCAGGAGCCCTATGGAGGGTACCGGAGCCCTACAGCAGTGGCAGGGGCCCACAGTGACAGAGGAGCAGGGCGCGCTCACCTTGGAAGGGGCTGTTGGACTGCTGGGCCAGCGTCAGGTGCTCCTCGCTCAGGTGGTAGACGGGCTGGTGCTGGTTGATCTCCACGCTGGTGCACACGTTGCTGTCGCCGTGCAGGAAGAAGGAGAAGGAGCAGGACAGGTGTTCGCTGCGGAGACAAGGGGGGGGGGGGCGTCAGGGGGTCAGCCATCTCACAGGGTCAACCAAATTCCACCCTGAGCTACCAGCTACCAAATCACACCCAGGTTCATACTGCGAGGACCAATCTGAGCCTTAAGTAGCCAACTGGGCTAACACGAAATCTTCAAAAGGTTCTCACAATGTTACCGGAATGCTCTGTCAACGTTATAACTGCCACAACAGGACAGAAACATTGCGAGAACGTTTTTGTGCTAGCTGGGTACCTGCTTTCCACACCGTGCTTGAGGTGTTGAACTCACACCTAATTTAGCAATCCCAGCACGGCTACAACAGCGGCTCCGCTGCTCTCCGGGGCCACGGTTTCGACGGGAACAAGCGGGACGCGAATCTTCGCGGAACCCGACGGAAAGAGGCCCCCCTGCTACGGCGGCTCTCGCCTCCCCTTCCCTCTCAGACGTGCGCGCGCGTCGCGGCGACCGAACCGCGGAACCGACCCGTCGGTTTCAACACCGGAACGCGGGAGCCCGCGCTGTCGCTCCGCCGTCGCCGCGGACGACCGCCACGAGGACAGGTGCGAGCGGGCTGGCGGTGCGGGGAGAGCGGCGGGACGGCCAGCCCGGGGATCAAAGTGACAGCCAGGAGCAGGTGACAAAGCGCGAATCTGGGGCTGGGGGGCGGGGGGGGCGGGGGGGCTGGGGGGCGGGGGGGCGGGTGTAAGCGAGAGGTGCTAATGAGCCTTTTGAATGGGTGCGCGTCGCGAGCGTCTATGGTTACAGCGCTCCCTTTGTAGCGCTGCGGTGGAGGCGGCCCGCGGCAGCGCTGCGTTAAGGGAGAGCCTGTGTGTAACACCAGAACCCACCCAGCGCTAATCAGAGAGGGAGGGAGGGAGGGAGGGGGGGAGAGAGAGAGAGAGAGAGAGGGAGGGAGGGAGGGAGGGAGGGAGAGAGAGAGAGGGAGAGAGAGAGAGAGAGAGAGGGAGAGAGAGAGAGAGAGGGAGAGAGAGAGAGAGAGAGGGAGAGAGAGGGAGAGAGAGAGAGAGAGAGAGAGGGAGAGAGAGAGAGAGAGAGAGAGAGAGAGAGAGAGACAGCGCTAGAGCGAGAGACAGAGAGAAAGAGAGAAGAATGAAGACCTGCAGCCATTGTCCAAGAGCCACAATGAAATCTTTCAGCGACCGCCCGCCTTGGCTTCAAGTAGCCATGTCACGCGAGAAAAAAAAAAAGTAAAAATAATACAGAGAGAATACATTTTTACACTTTTTAAAAACCCAGCCTTTCGAGGCGCAGGACTGTGACTCGTGCAGCTCGGGGGAGGACCGTCCCAAATCCATCGCCAGGGAGACTTATAAAGGTTCGAGGGGGGGGAGATTTGAGGGGGTGACTTCATGGGATTGAGACTAGAGTCGAGTGCCAGCAAAATCTAAATGACACCCATCCCTAAACGGGAGCCACGGCGTCCGCTGACCCGGCAGAACCATTAGCGTACGGCTAGCCACCTGGGGCTAGCGGCGGGGACGCTGCTCGGCTCTGGACCTCCAGCCAGGCGGCCGCGGGCGCGCTCACTGACCCCCCCCCCCCCCCCCCATCATCAAAGCGCTAACCGCCATGGCGGCGGCATCAACGAGCGTGAGTCTGTGTCCCGTCTGTAAACACGCGCAGACAAACAGACACACACACACACACACACACACACACACAGGCAGACGCACGCTTCGCAAACACCGAGCGGTGGGACCGCGGCCAGCGAGGGGCCGGTGCCAAGCGCTCGTCCGCGCGCCAGGAACCCGAAGTCGAGCGCGTCGTCGAAAAAAGTCCGTCAGGCGGCGACCTGACGAGGTCCTCTCTCCCGAGCCGGGCCCGCGCCGAGGGAGGGTTCGCGGGAGCAGCGGAAGACCTCGAAACGTCGCTCCCAGAACCACGATCCCGCCAATTTTGCGTCGTGCAAATATTATGACAAGGCAAGAGAGCGGAGAAAAAAAAATCATGCTGCACAGCTTGCAGAAATTCCTGCTTTAAAAAAAGCAAAAAAAAAAAAACACCGCACCCTCCTCCATCTGACAGAGAAGACGGATGGCCGGATCAAATTTAGGAAATTAATAATCAGATTAATATGCAAAATGAGCAAAAGAAATTTTTGCATTTAAAAGATTAGCAAAAACGAACGCGGCTCTAACTCAGCAAGAATAGACGCGAGCCCGCCGTCTCGCAAGAAGAGCAGCAAACAGGACTGATCCACGCCGGCCTGGAACCCGAGCCGCCGGCACGCCGTGCGTTCAGCACACTCAGTCCCTGGCGGGACGAGGACCCGGTGTCGCTTAACGCCGCGTCCGGAGCGCAGGCCGGGCCGCCGAGCGCCGCCACAGCCGCACGCCCGCGGGCAGGACACGCCCCCCCCAAATGCGTCATCGACAAACGTTCAGGGCAAGACGTTAGACGCGCCAACTATGCGCCCTTTACGGTTTGTAAGCAGAAAGGTGTCTGGAAAAAAAACCACGCGGGGCAAGTGCATGTGCACACAAAGCAGCCTCAGGCAATATATTACAGTTCATACACCAATAAAGGCATCGCAATATATTTCTGTTCATACGCCAATAAAGGCATCGCAATATATTACAGTTCATACACCAATAAAGGCATCGCAATATATTACAGTTCATACACCAATAAAGGCATCGCAATATATTTCTGTTCATACGCCAATAAAGGCATCGCAATATATTACAGTTCATACGCCAATAAAGGCATCGCAATATATTACAGTTCATACACCAATAAAGGCATCGCAATATATTACAGTTCATACACCAATAAAGGCATCGCAATATATTACAGTTCATACACCAATAAAGACATCGCAATATATTACAGTTCATATGCCAATAAAGGCATCGCAATATATTACAGTTCATATGCCAATAAAGGCATCGCAATATATTACAGTTCATATGCCAATAAAGGCATCGCAATATATTACAGTTCATATGCCAATAAAGGCATCGCAATATATTACAGTTCATATGCCAATAAAGGCATCGCAATATATTACAGTTCATATGCCAATAAAGGCATCGCAATATATTTCTGTTCATATGCTGATGAAGCTATTGCAATATATTTCTGTTCATATGCTGATAAAGCTATCGCAATATATTTCTGTTCATATGCTGATAAAGCTATCGCAATATATTTCTGTTCATATGCTGATAAAGCTATCGCAATATATTTCTGTTCATATGCTGATAAAGCTATCGCAATATATTTCTGTTCATATGCTGATAGAGCTATTGCAAAGCCCTATGTCTATCTGTTCCTATGCCAATTTCAAAGCTAGATTTCCTCTGTGTGTGCGTGTGTGTGTGTGTGTGTGTGTGTCTGTGTGTGTCTGTGTCTGTGTGAGTGTGTGTGTCTGTGTGTGTGTCTGTGTCTGTGTGTGTGTGTGGTCTCACCCTGCGGTCCAGCTCCACATTGGCTACCTTTCCCCCGGCTGTAACTTAAATCAGTAACAGTGCCACCCACTTAAAAGCTCCTTTTACCTCGGAGCGAACTGCTTAAGTAGTTCACAGACTCCATTAGAGGGGAGCCAAGGTCTGCGTGTGGGGGCAACGTTGCATAACCAGGAAAAGTGTAGCCCTGCGTGCTGCCCAGAATACTCCACAGGAACCGCACTGAGACCGGTTTAGGGAACGGGACGGGGCGAGGCGCGCCCTCGTCCTGCCCCGCACGAGTCCAAGCCCGGCCCGGTCACACGGGACGGGCGCTCGAACGAGGACAGGAAGTCGGGGGCCTTGCCGCAGGATGTAAACGCGCATTCCCTTCTGCGGTGAAAACAAGGGAGGGTTCCTGGCAGGTCAAGCTCTGTGCGAAGAGGGCCCCCCGCCACAGCCGTCCGCGGAGGCGCCTGAACTAAACTCCCCGTCCCCGCTTCCTCTGGCCACGCCCACGCCGGTCGGCTGCCGGCCAATCGGATCCCGCACAGAGGGAAAAAAAGGGAAAAGTGGGTGGTGAGGAGCTGCTGTGACCAGCTCCAGGCGGCGGGAAGGCTGCGGAGGGGAGCAGCGCTGAGAGAGGCAGTGTCTGACGTGCTGGAGCGAGCCGCGCGGGGAAGCTCCATCGAGGGGGGGGGGGGGGGGGGGGAACAAAACGGCAAACAGAGCCAACTCTCCAGTGCCAACCAGCTCCTGCTCCTACACACACACACACACACACACACACACACGAGTGCACGCGCACACACACACACACACACACACACACACACAAGCGCATGCATACACACAAGTGCACACACACACACACATACACACGCATGCGCGCGCACACACACACGAGTGCACGCGCACACACACACACGCACGGACACATGGACAGAAACACACACACAGACACACACACTCACACCTCTCTGCCCATCTCCACACTCGCTGCACCACCCCGTGCTCAACGACCAGACCTCCTCTGAGAGCCCTGGATAAATGGATGACTGCCACCTACAGTACAGAACAGAGAACTGCAGCGCCACAGTCCAAAGGCTGCCCATTGTTTGTGCGTATAAACAACGAGCCACTAATTTCCAATGATTTACAAAAGCAGTCAGGCCGCCAGGTACTCATGTTCTATTTGCATTTAAAAAGCGTGGAAAGGAAAGCTCAATGACCCCTCCGAGTAGAAAAATAAATTAAGTTTATCACCGCAATAGGTTAAACATTAATATCTTTATCCGTTCCCTTTAAAACTTTGAACCTCGGGTAAGTGCTCGCTGTTCCATGCGGAGGCGAGAGCGCTTCCCACCCTCAAATTTGAACGAAAACGGCACAAAAACAACTTCATAACGGACCGACAGGTGAGCTTTCTGACGACCTAAGCAGCACCCCGAAAAACCTGAACCCCCTGATTCACTACAAAATGAGGAGACCTGCTGTCTGCCTCACCTCTCTCTCACACACACATAAACACACACACATACACAGACTTACTCAGAGGCCCAGAGAGAGTTTGCACTCAACACCAGAGAGAAAACTGCAGCACAATCACATTCACCCCCCCCCCATCCCCCCACCCCCCCAGCGTTGGGGGTGCACGGCTGCCATTGTGCGTGCTGAGCGCACGCGGTCAGCTCAAACTCCTAAAGCTCCCGACTCTCTCACAAACAGCTCCCTGTAGTACACAGAGCAGGGCGGGACGGGCGGGGCGGGGCGGGGGGGCAGCTCCGCGCCCGTCCCAGATGCAGGCTTCCCACACCCCGGGGTGGGGCGCCTGCACGGACGGCGACCCCGCGGCTCCCCGTTCGTTGGAGGATAAGGCCGTGGGGGGGGGGGGGGAACAGGCCCATTACAGACGCCTCGGGTCGTCCTTTAAATGGCAGGGAGGGGGAGATTTGCGTTCGTTGGCTCGCCATGCAAACGAGGTGCAAAAAGTCCAGCCGGACGGGCCGGGGGCACGTGAGCCCGCTTTCTCCGCCCGAAAGAGGGCACCGACACAACCGCCACCTCCGCCGCCACCTCCGCCAGCGCCTGTCACCTGACCGGTCCTTCCAACGGGCTACTGGCTCTCTAAACGCAGTCCAGCAGTAACTACTGCACGGTTCTGGGAGAAGACAGCAGCTGCTTGCAAGTACAGACGTAACAGAGGGAATAAAACGCACACACACACACGCACACGCAGCAGACACCACAAACACAAATACACCAAGCACACACATACACACACCACACACTTCTATAGATACTCTCACTGCTCCACCAGCAGTTCGAGAAAAAAGCACTTCCGGGTCAGCGCTGTATTACACCAGAAAACAAGCGACTATTTGGAGAGCATGCTAACCTGTCCCAGTAACCCCACTGACTTCCAATCAGCCGTTCACATCAGGATTACTGCACAACGGCGGCCAGCCAATTAACTGCCCCCGACATAAAATCAGCGCATCCAATCAGGGCGGCTGTCATAGAACAGTCGGGGATCAAACTCTCCTTTTTAACAGTGGTTGTGTCCAATAAATAATAATTACTAAAACAAAAAAATCTATTACTGCTTTAACCTTAATCATTTATTTATTTATTTATTTTTAGATTACATTATTTTTAGATCTGCAAACCCAAAGGCTTCACTTCTCTCATTAGTTTCCCCTCTGTGAGGTAAACCCTTAAGTGTGGATGTATGGTACTTAATGAGCTGGGCTGCAGTCCTGTGCTGAATGTGCTCAGAAGCCAGGCCGGCTCCCACCGACAGCGCAGGGAGGGAGAGCACTAATGCCCAGCCAGCCTTGCTCATCAGACCCAGGCAGGGGGGGTTCTCTTACCCCCGACCAGGTGGATTTAGCCCAGTGTCTGCACGCAGAGCCGGAGCAGGGCTGCTCCTAACGAGCTTTAGCGTGCGGCGCTGCCGGGTCCCGCACCCCGCCGCTCGGACCGGCGCTGACGAGAGCGGCTTAAATTAGGCCGAGGGGCGGCGAGGGGCCCAGGATTTCCCCGCTCCCCTGTCAGGGGCTCTTCTGCCGGGCCAGCGGGATGCCTGCGGAGTGATGTCACTTCCCCCCCCGCCGGCCCGCGTGACAGAGAGGGGTACCGTGTGACCACCTGCTGCACCCCCCTCCTCCCCTCCCCACCCCACCCCACCCGCTACGATCAGGAGACCCAGCTCTGGAACATACCGTCACACCGAGTGCAACAACTGGCAGGCTAGTACACACGCACACACACACACCACACACAAAGACACCAAGCACACAAACACACACACACCACAAATACACCAAGCACACGCACACACACACACAGTACACCAAACACACACACACCACAAATACACCAAGCACACACACACACTCACACAGAGACAGCCACTCCACTCACATGCGTGCATAAGCACCACACACAGCCGACGGTTACGGGCAGAAATTGGGTTGACTGAGCGGGCTATTCTGCAGTGATCTCGCCCCGTCCTAAACGGCCATCTTGAAAGCCGCTTCATTTGCGTGGGATTGAAACCGCCAGCCCGGGAGGCCCCCGGTTGGCACGCTGCGCGGTCCCGACGACTCCCAATTCTGCGGAGATTAGGACGAGGGTGATGATAAACGCGCTCCTTCCCAGGGAGCTCTCTGTCCTGCAGGGCCGTTCTGCTGATGGTGACGCCGCGGAGCTGACGGTTATCTTCCGTAATCCCAATTACGGAGGTTTCGCTTCTCCTGAACGCGCTGGTTTAGCAGGTCCTACCCTCTGCCCCTCTCCACGGGACTCCCCTTTCCTGGGGGGGGGGGGAACAGCGCGAAATGCTCTCACAATGTTGCTGCCGCGTAGCTGCAACGTCATAACGTTCGCAAAACGTTCCAGTAACGTTGCGTGAACATTTTTTTGCGTTAGCTGGTAAGCTCGCGTTAGCGTCAGTACCGTTACGGCACTACACTGTGCCGAGACGGGCGAGAAGAAGGCCGTGAAACTGCGGACACTTCTTAAAGACGTTCGCTATCCGCCGAGTTCTTCCGTCAACGTTCACGGCTTCTAAATGAAGCCCTTTCATTGCCTCTCAGCTCACATACTGACTCAGGGCCTCCCGCTTTCTCCGCACAGAAAGAAAAGAACTACCTCGCGCAATTTTTTACAAGCCAAGGACGATCTTCAACAAAAGACTCAGACTAATGTAACGGAGGGAAAAAAAATTAAATCATTTCATTTTTTTAGCAAACACCTTCACCCCCAGACAGCAGTCTTGTATTCACACAGCTGCGTGAAAACAGAAGCTGCTGTGGTCAAGTGTCCCGTGAATGTGGGGCAGCGGGGCAGTGTCCCATTGTGGATTTGAACCCGGGCTCTCCAGCTTTAAATACCAATCTCACAAATTATTATACACTCCTTATTCTGTCCGTATATTTGAGAACAGCCACTGTCTAAACAGCCTAAATCACCTATTGTCCCGCTTTGGCAAGTCTGTGCTATGAATGCTATTGCAATCTGAAAGAAACTGGCCTGTTCCACCTCCAGCACACACCTACAGGACAAACCTGAAAGGAGGACTGAAACTACTGCAAAACGAGAATGCTTTAATTCAGTTCTAGCCACGGAAGAGACCATTCAATAAATATAGAACAAGAATGCCAGCGGCCAAAAGTTCATGCTTAAATGGTAGCGAGGCTTACCAAAAATAAAAAAAATTCAACTGCACTTCAGGCCCGTTACACCTGAAATTTTAACCGTGCAAATTCCTAAAACGGTAAGGTGTCAGAGCGCGCACTCCAGGCAGATCTCCACGGCGGAGGAAAAGCATCCCACAATTCCTCAGGGCCGTCTCTACATTCCCACGCCAAACCGTCTCTGGCTAGACAGAGTGACACGCGTGGATGCGTCGCACAAAGCCGAATACTTCTCACGGCTCTGATGCGAGGCGAACAGGCCGGGCGGGACCGCAGCGGCGACCGCAATACGGCGGCGTCGGCGTCGCCCTTTCCGCGAAGCGGCGGGAGCGGGAGCCGGGCGCCCGTCGGCCTCGCGTGGTCCGTGGGAGGCGACGGGACCGTCGGCCTGGCAACCGACGCCGTGGCTGTCAGACGGGCTGAAGATGACTCGGCCCTGACGCCGCGGAGGGACGAAGACGGCGCCGGCGACAGGAGCAAAACTCCTCCGCAAGGGTTCGGTAAAAAAAACCGCTGAACCGTTCGGTGTGACGAGCTAATTAGCGTCCGTGCGCGTCCCGCCCCTCCGAAACCGAAGAAGACGCCGCTGACGAAAACGTACGCGGGTTTTCGAGGGAACGAGCAAAGGGCAGGCTGTCTGACTCGCTCGTCAGGCAGGCGACGGTAGCGCCGCTACAGAGCTAGCCAGCTGAGGGAAAAAAAAAAAAACCTTAAAAAGACACGGTACCTTCAGGAAGGGAAAGGGATTTTTAACAGTCTAACGATATTTGTTCTCCATTGTCAGGGGCAAAAATACAGCGAGACAGAATGTGCCTCTGAAGGTGCTGCGGTAGTTATTTCAATTGCGGGAAAACATTTTGGCGACCTAGCAGTTTTGCAAGTGACAGCAAAAACAAAAAAAAAAAAAAAGTTATTATTTCGCCCAGGGATATTATGGGAAAAGTCCACAAAGAAAAGGGCTTAGAGTGAGCGAACCAGACACAGAGCACCTTCTCTCAGCCGGGCTGCAGACATCCCTGGAGGGGAAAGACACCAGAAAACATAGAGAACCAGTTGGCAAACGCTCGTAGGCACAACTTCTGAGCCAACGTGCACAGGAGATGAAGAATCTATCTAGTAGAGTGTTCAAGGGCCCAAGAGCACATTTCTTGTTAACCTGACCAATTTCATCCCAAAACTGTGGCTTTCGCAGGTGGTGGATTCACAAGCACAGAAACAAACGAGCTATTTTTACCATCTCACCCCTGCAATCGGCAACGAATCCCCTGCAAAATTCACAGGCCTTTGCTTTGCAACACAACTGTGTTGACTTTTGCCAAGTTACTGACAAGTTTATACTAAAGAGAAGGAATACTATCGAGGAAGAATAAACACACTTTGTTTTGCTGCATCAAGAAAATGCCCAATACTTGAAAAAGAAGAGTTGAATATGCTGAAGACCAAAATGAGGTCAAAATGCAATTCAAAATAAAACAATCTGTGGGGACTTTGTCCACCTCCAGGTAGCCATGATGAGATTTAGATAAGAAAATAAATTAAAGCAACAATATGCTGATAACAACACTGATATGCTGCAATCACCTTGTTTAAAAAGTGTCAGCTGGCATCCGGTCTATACACATGGAAGCCCTTCACGTAAAACTCCATGAGGGCGGGGCTCGTAGCCAAGGTGACCAAGGTATAGTGGTAAAGTGGGTGTGTGGGAACACAGCATAATGTGAGAACCGTATCTTTTTAAAAATCTAAGTCGAGGTGAGTTTGATTTCCTGGAACATTCCACATGAAAGGGCAGTCATGTCAGCCCTAAAAATGGAACTATGAAACTGTGTCAGTGCAGGGATGGTGCTGGGTGATCAGGAGGTTAAAAGGGCTAGTAAAACAGTTAAAACAATCATTTGAAGTCTAGATATTTGAAGATTTGTAACCATATTTGAATTGTTAAAATTCCGCAAATGGTTGTACAAAACAACCAAAAACTATTCAATCCCAAATTCCCCATCGCACAGGGAAATGTAGCAATTTAAGCGTAATTAAAACACAATTAACTACTGCACGCGCACAAAAAATAAATCTTAATTATCACCATCACACGCCCAAAACGGTGATACAGCAAAGGTTTGTTTATACGAAACACTGCAACGACAGGGAAACCGCTGGTCACCATGATCCAAAGCCTGATCGAAGCAGACGCTGACCTTTCAGCAATAGCCGCTATGACACTGGCTCAGGGACTGGCTTACAATTCCCGTGTAAACTGGAGAAAAAAGCTTGAGGGGAGGGGGTAGGGGGGGGCACAAACATAACAGAAATTTACTGTAGCACAAAAACATTTCGGGACAGGGGTGGAGTGGGCTATGGGGGGGGGGGGAATATCACCTCACCAAATTCATGATTTAAATGTCTCTGATTAACACCCCCCTACCTGGCGATGCAAATTTGCCACCTGCGACGCATTTTTAACCGGAGACCCCACTGCGGATACAACTGTTCCAGCCGTTTAGCAGTGACTCATCCGCGCGGTGCTGGGGACCAGTCGTGAGGAAGTGCAGGCAGCAGACCCCGAGTCTGGAGCCTACCGTAGATCAGCATCGCCAGCAATAACAAGCGAGAAATCAAAACAACCTGCCAACACACTTCCCTGCAGTGGCTCAAATACAAATTTAACTTTTAACGTGCATAGAGACTCAGACCGGGGCTGCCCGACCCTGTTCCTGGAGATCGACCGTCCTCGTAGGTTTTCACCTCAATTTTAATTTGCCACACCTGATTCTAAGTAATGAGCAGCTCGACAAGACCTCTAAGCTGTTGAATAAGGTGCGCTTTGTTAGGGCTGCAATTAATACTTATGGGACGGCAGGTTTCCAGGAACAGGGCTGGGCAGCCTTGCTTTAGACTGCAGTCATTTCACAAAGCAGCCCAACAGCAGTGAGCTCTGGAGCTGAGAGCGGAGAGCTCTAAAGGGAGAGATGAGAAGGGTTGCCAGGTGTTCGAGGCTCAGCTTGCACAGGTTATCCTCAAACAGCGGGGGGGGGGGGGGGGGGGGGGGGCAGGTGCGCGAAACCAGGCCGCAGGTAAAGCTCCTAATTCCCCAGCGTTCCCCTGGGTGCCGGCCAAACTGGCTGGGAATCGTGAGCGCCCCTTTAGTCTGGCGCCTTCTGCGCCGCGAAACGAGGAGTGGGGGAGGGGGAAAATGGTGGCGGCGAGGGAGAGCCGGGGGGGCCCCGGGGCCCGGGGCGGTGACCTCCCATCTGCAGGTGCCGTTTAACCGTGCTCCGGGGGCTGATGGGATTAACGGTGACAACTTCCTGTGGGCTCAGAGACTCAGCGCCTGGCCGGGGGGGGGGGGGGGGGGGTTAAGTGAACCCGAGCTGCTCGGGATGAGAGGAACAGCTCGTTCCAGCAGTGGGGGGGGGGCTTTTCCACTCTGTGAGCGCAGAGGGAGGGGCCCGGGAGCACACGTGGGGGGGCCGGGGCGCCAGGTGAGAGGAAAGGTGACTCAGTAACGCCGTAAGCCCGCACACTCATCCCCCTCGCGTCTCTACGGCAACACGATATTCCAAAGAGACGGTCACATGACGCGCTGGTCTCTTTGGAATTTGCGTTGCCAGAGAGACCGGCGGCGGCGGCGGCGGCGGCGGTGGTGGTGAGGGGGGATAAAATTAGCACTTTAGCCCCAGACTCACAGCTCTGGCTGTTTATCCCGCGCTGTCCTACTTTACAGACCCGCTCTCTCCGCTTCCCCCCCAGCGCGGGAGAGGAGCGCCACGGGCCACCGCTGGGGAGGGACGCGGGGGGAAGAGCCCAGGGGAGGGGGGGGGGTGGCCGGGTGCATGCGTGCAATGCTGCTTCGACGCTCGCTTAATTACTCCCTCACGCAGCGCCGGCCCCTTTCTCCTACCGGGACCGGTTAGCACATCCTACCTCACGCGTGCGGGCGTCTGACGTCCAGTACAGCGCTCCACACCAGCACAGTGCACTCGAGCCACTACAGAACCCTGAGCACACCGTGGAGTTTCACTCCTGGTTCTTTCAAATCAGTGAGACTTGTGTGAAATATCCACCAAAAAAAAAAGAATGTTTAAAATAAATAAATACATAAACATGTAATTGACATGAAATATGCACCACCCGAATGTCATGTTCCCTGAGAAATGCATTCTGGGAGAGAGTGTTTGTTTGACTAGCAGGACACTGTTACACTGAGCTGCAGTTACAGTAACAGCTTATCACGGGGGGGGGTGTGTGTGGCTGTCCCACGCCTGACGCCCCTCTGGAATCATTCGGGACGCGTTCGGGCCCCGCTCGCCCCCCGTCCCGCTGTCAGGGGCGAGCGGCTCTCCCTCAGGCAGGACTACGGCGGCGTGTGATTCTATAAAGGCCTCCAGCGCGGACGCCCAAACGACACCCCGAAGCTTCATTACGCCCGTAATGCTTCCCGCTCGAACCGTTACCGGCTCCCGCCTCCTGTAACGAGGATTCGGCGTCGGAGAGGCCCGCGTGAAGACAGGAGGAAGTGGCGCTGACGAGAGGGAGAACGCTCTTAAAACAATGCCAGCAGGACAGACAACACGTAACACGCAAACACTCGACAACACGTCCAGCATGCGACTACGACGCGGCTTTCAGCCCCTCAGTTAGCTCAGCCGCCGCCGCGATCTCGACCACGCATGTGGTTAAACGGGAGCGGGTGCACCACGAGCGCCACGAGACAAACAGGAAGTAACCTGAGACGGGACCGTCCAATCAAATAACACACCGGTTTGTATAATAACGGAGCAGACATTCCCATTACCGCTGCGTTTGTCACCCAAAGTTTGCAGAAAATGTGACCGACTCGCCGATGGCTGGCACTGGGGGTATTTCAGGCTCACATCAGGGGTATTTCGGGGTCACGTCAAGGGTATTCCGGTATACGGGCGGCACACACCATTTGCAGTTTTGCACTGGTGGCCATTTTAAATCCAAGCTCCAGCCATTATCGATTTCCTCAACCCGTATTTTACACCCGTGTGCAGAGGGATCCGAACACACCGGGCTGAACCTCGGAATAATGGGCATCAGTACACGGCCTGCAGGGCAGGTGGAAATAAGCGGGTGAGGGTATCAATAAGAGCCTGAGGCCTGGACTACAGGCCAGTGATCTTCACTCCTGGTTCTGGAGAGCCACAGGGTCTGCTGGTTTCTGCTGTTACTCTGCACTTAATGAATCAATTAAAGCGGTCGATTAGGCAGTTAACTCACCTCACCTGGTTTCTAGGGTCTGAACTGGTTGCTGATATTAAAGCCAAAACAAAAACCAGCAGAGTTTATGGCTCTCCTGGACCAGGGATGAAGATCACGGCCGTAGGCACACCTGCGCAATCTCGCAGGCAGCCAATAGAAACGGCCGCTGATCACAGTCCGGGCGCGAGGGGCGGATACCGTTCGACAGCCGCTTGACTGCCGACGCTTCCCTGCAAATATTAACCGCCAGCGACCCCCGAGCTGCGGAATTTTACAGCGTTTAAGTGTCTCTGAGGGTGATTCACATTCACAGCGCGCGACACAGGAGCCACGATTTTACAGCTCGTCATCAACGGCGGCTTATCTGAGGTCAGGCCTAAGAGTACACCTGAGTGCGAGACCGAGTCCAAGCTCATTCATGAGACAGAACTTTGACTTTCGTCTTCCGGTCGAGTCATTTTGCCGCCCAGCCCACCTGCGCAGCGGTGTGTCCTAATAAAGCAGCCGTAGGACACGCACGTCTCTACGGTTCCACAACGCAAGTAAAGCGCTCATCAGTTACTTTAATGATACAAGACAAGAGCCATCAATTGTAAAGCACTTTGGATAAAAGCGCTATATAAATGCAGTCCATTTACCATTTACTAACATAAGCCCATTTATCAAATTCATTATACCGCTGGTTACGTACTAAAATTTTGAGTCAACTTTTAACCGAGCCACGAACAACTGAGAAAAGGCAACGGCCCATGACATCTGAACGTTTCAAAAACCGGTCGATACCGGAAACGTCCGGAGACGAGGCTCCAGCTGTCTGAGGACTACGCTCCAGGGGGTTTCAAACTTCGGAGGAGACCTTTCAGGGCGAACGGGAAGCGCGTAAAACTTTTTCCAGAGCCGGGATCTTAACGGATGAGAACGCAGAGCCTCGTGAGGGAGGGACGAGGGGGGGGGGGGGGGGGGACCAGGTGGTGGGGTACGGGCCGCTGGGAGTCCGCGGGGCCGGGGGGAAAAACTCAGACGGCTTGCGCTCAGGTGAGACGCGACACGACAGCTGCCGCCTCAGCCCAGCGGATGAGGAGGAGGAGGAGGAGGAGGAAGAGGACGGATGAGCTGTGCACCGGTGCTCCCTCGGGGGCCCGCTGCACTTTCGGTTTCTGACGGCTGTCGGCCAATGGGATGAGCGGCTGTGCGCCACACCCTGCGCGTGTGCGTGACACCCTGCGCGTGTGCGTGACGCCCTGCGCGTGTGTGTGAGGCCCTGCGCGTGTGTGTGAGGCCCTGCGCGTGTGCGTGATGCCCTGCGCGTGTGCGTGACACCCTGCGCGTGTGCGTGACGCCCTGCGCGTGTGCGTGAGGCCCTGCGCGTGTGTGTGAGGCCCTGCGCGTGTGCGTGATGCCCTGCGCGTGTGCGTGACACCCTGCGCGTGTGTGCGGACTGCAAATGCACTGCGTCTGATACGCTCTCTGGAGGCCGCGCTGCTGTGACTGGGGGAAAGAGGAACTCCCACACGACACGGCCAATGATTCAATGCCTCATCATCCACTTTGCATGCAGGGGCAGACGCCGCTGTCCAGTGTAGTACAGAGCACACACACACGCGCACTCACACGCGCACACACACACACAAACTCTCACACGTACACGCTCACGCTCACACTCACGCTCACACACAGGCGGTACCTGTGGCACACACACACACACACACACACACACACACACACACACACACACACACACACACACAGGCGGTACCTGTGGCACGCACACACACACACACACACACAGGCGGTACCTGTGGCACGCACACGCACACACACACACACACACACACACACACACACACAGGCGGTACCTGTGGCACACACACGCATCCCCTGCGGTGCAGCGCGGTGGCTGAGTTATGACCGAGCGTCCTCAAACGCTGCGCTACGAGGTTAACCCAGGTTACTGTTTAGCTTTTTTATTTTTGCCGTAACTATTTTCGGTCTTTTCATCCCCCCCCCCCCCCACATTTATAGAGATTTCTGATTGATGCGCTGCCACAGATTTACAGCGAAGCGCCAGACTAAGAAAAGACCCCGCCAAGGCCAGCGCGTTCGCTCGCGGAAGGCCGGAGTTTTCTCATTTTTCCAGCTCCGCAGCTTTACACATCTTCACGCTGCCGTAAAAGGGTTTTGTTGGAGAGCTAGACCCCCGCCACCTCCAGCAGGCTGAGTTCAGACGCAGGCGGGGCAGCTGGGAGAGAGACGTTATAAATCCGCCGTCGTCTGAGCGAGCTACAAAAGAACCAGAAACCTCCAGGCTGCTGGTTCATTCATGATTTCTACAACTGTAACCCGTGCATATGTATTTTTTTTTTTTTTTTTAAATATGTCTCTGGGCAACCAAATTTTTTTTAAGAGGGGGTTTTCCCAGAATGAGGGAGCTCCGGAACATTCCGGAGCAGAAGTCTCGACTAAAACACGACGCGCTTGAAGTTTCTAGCGGCTAAAATATTAATGGCACGGGACCAGCCGCCTCCCACCACATGAAAGGCTCGGCTGCTCGGACAGCCGGATATTCGGCGTGGAAATTAAATATCAAAGTATTCTTTCTTGTAACCAAAAACGACGCCTGCCGGCCAAGTTCTATCCAAAATACATTGTAACTTCTTTAGATGTTGCACATTTTAAATCATTCATGCATATTTGTACTCGCTGAGGGAAGCAATGTTTAAGATTCACCTGAAGGGGAAAAATTCAAGTCTGTAGTCTTTTTATTTAATGCCATCCACAACATTTATTACAGACCACTTTTATTTCAACCTGGTGGCAGTTTTTTTTACTTTGTGTCACAGTGTTCATTCTGCAGAAGTGAACAGCATTATATCTGCACACCACTGCTGATTCTTCTTACAAACAGGTCACTTTTACAGCCTGAAATGAAGCATGTACAAGGTGCACTGTGTCCCCAAATGGCAGATGCTCAAAGGTAATCCCAATGATGTCAGACAGGAATGCTAATAAGTCTGGAAACGGCTAAAGCCCAGTTTGACAAGTTGGCAGGAGCTTTGTCTCCTTTACTTTTACTTAAAACTACTGGGTTTGGTCAGCGTGCAACGAAGCAGTGTCACACAAGATCCTTGTGTATTCTTTATGTCTCAGCGATCTTCCATGCTTACTTTTTAATGGCTACAACTGGAAACTTTTGTCACTGACAGACTGAGCGGGTTACAACAGTATCAAATAAAGACGATCTCATGCAAACTGAGCATCGACTGTACAAGCGTGTTACTCCTGTTTCTTTAGCAGAACACAGAGTCCGTCAAACTCCAAAAAGCACAAAGCGAAGAAACGCTCTGCGATCTCAAAACTCGCTGCACGGAAAGACAAAACGAGAATGAGACAAACACACAGCGCGGCGACCGCGCGCCAGGACGACGCGCAGACCGCGCGGACCGCGGAATAAATGAATGAGTTCAGGTACAATAACATCCTACGGCGTCGCGTCGGCCGCGAAACTATTTATAACCCTAGAAAGGCTCGGAGGACGGGTTCCAGGAAGCAGGAAATGCCATTGTTCCTCATGCGTGACTCCGCCGGCGCAGCGCGGTGTCACGGCCGGCTCCATTCTCACGGCGAGCGAGAGACGGAGCGAGAGACAGAGAGAGAGAGGGAGACAGAGAGACAGAGAGAGAGAGAGAGAGAGAGACAGAGAGACAGAGAGACAGAGAGGGAGAGAGAGAGAGAGAGAGAGGGGGAGAGAGGGAGGGAGGGAGAGAGAGAGACAGAGAGAGAGAGAGAGAGAGAGAGAGGTACGTCCTGCTAGCACCGCTACGTTCGCGCTGCTAACGGAACCCTCTGCCGCGACAGCTCAGGCACACCGGCAAAGAGGAATGTGGGGCACCTACAGCAGAGGGGGAGTGAGAGAGGGACAGAAACAGCATGAGAGTGGGAGAGAGGGAAAGGGAGAGACAGAGAGAGAGAGACAGTGAGAGAAGTAGAGGGAGAGATGGAGAATGAGAGGGAGAGAGAGAGAGAGGAAGAGAGAGTGAGGGCAAGAGAGAGGGAGACAGTGAGGGAGGAACAGAGAGAGGAAGATGGAGAGAGTGGGAGAGACAGCGACAGTAAGAGAGAGGGAAACAAGAGCGTGTGCTAGAGAGAGAGAGAGATCGAGGGAGAGAGAGAGGGAGAGGGAGAGAGAGTGAGAGAGAGAGAGAGAGAGAGAGAGAGAGAGAGAGAGAGAGAGAGAGAGAGAGAGAGAGAGAGAGAGAGCGCCGCGGACACGAGCGCTTTGTCATCACGCAGCGATGTCCCAGAGGGCCTTTCAGTCGTTTGAAGCTCGCCACTGAAAGCAGCTGAGAAAAAAAGAAAAAGAAAAGAACAAAGAGCTCTGACACTGTGGTCGTCGTGTCGACCGTTTGAAAACGCTTTCCGCATTCCGCTCGGGGCGGGGAGGGTTGTGGGAGCGCGAGCGAAAAAGCAGACCCGCCCCCCGCACCTCGCCACCTGACCCAGACCTCCCGGCGATGCCAAACGCAGACCGCACAAACGCGCTTCAGATCGGCGCCCAGGCCAAACGAGCGGAGCCCAGATCGGCACCCAGGCCAAACGAGCGGAGCCCAGGTCAAACGTGCGGAGCCCAGGCCAAACGAGCGGAGCCCAGGTCAAACGAGCGGAGCCCAGATCGGCACCCAGGTCAAACGAGCGGAGCCCAGGTCAAACGAGCGGAGCCCAGGTCAAACGAGCGGAGCCCAGGCCAAACGAGCGGAGCCCAGGCCACACGAGCGGAGCCCAGGCCAAACGAGCGGAGCCCAGGCCAAACGAGCGGAGCCCAGGTTAAACGAGCGGAGCCCAGGCCAAACGAGCGGAGCCCAGGTTAAACGAGCGGAGCCCAGGCCAAACGAACGGAGCCCAGGTCAAACGAGCGGAGTCCAGGCCAAACGAGCGGAGCCCAGGTTAAACGAGCGGAGCCCAGGCCAAACGAACGGAGCCCAGGTCAAACGAGCGGAGCCCAGGCCAAACGAGCGGAGCCCAGGTGGGGTTAATCGCCGGCGGCTCGCACCCGAGGGGGCCCCCACCTGCGTGTACCCAGGAGACGCCGGGGAGACCTCTCCGGTCCCTGCCTCATTTTCCCCGCCCTTCTCTTAAGCGAGGCCCGCGTATGGCGTTCCAGATGCCCCGCGAAGCAGAACGCAACCCCCCTTTCCCCCCGGCTCCCATCTCCCCGTTAGAGAAGCAGCGCTATCGGTGCGCTCGTTCCGGGAACAAGGTGTTACGCGGTACTGTCTGCCACCGAGCGCGCCTGTTCCATTAATAGTGTTCACTTGAGTCTGCAAAGCATTAAAAAAAGAAAAAAGGGGGGGGGGGGGGGTTTCAGTCTCGATCGGTGCGGCGAAACGCACATCCGGATGGCGATAAGAAATGAAGCAGAGCGGCGCGAGCGGCGTGTTAGCGCCGTGCTAGCGCCGTGTTAGCGTCGTGCTAGCGCGTTCTCTTCCTGCCCGAGCCTCGCTCTCTTATCGAAGGCGCACAGGCGCGGGCGAGTAAATCCTGCCCGCCAGATAGGAAGCTCCTCGGTAATAAACATCCGAGAAAAGGGGGCCGGGGGGGGGGGGGGGGGGACGGAAGCGGGCGCAAATCGGCCCTCCTTTTTGGAGCCCGCCCTGCCAAAACGCTCTCCTCGTGCTAAGG
Source organism: Anguilla anguilla (assembly GCF_013347855.1). Taxonomy (NCBI): domain Eukaryota; kingdom Metazoa; phylum Chordata; class Actinopteri; order Anguilliformes; family Anguillidae; genus Anguilla; species Anguilla anguilla. The sequence goes on along the minus strand of NC_049209.1, from coordinate 43,907,686 downwards.
TACCGGAGCACAGCTCTCTCTCTCTCTCCCCGGGAAAAAAATATCTGCTGAGCCAACAGCTCTCTAATGTAACAAGTGATTAATAGCAGGCAGACTTCATCGGGGGGAGGGGAACCCCGTGAAAAAACAAAACCAAACAAACGATCGATCGAACATTCTAGACGATTAGGCCCATCGGAGTCCTCCATACTGAAAATTAGACACGTTCTCCTAATCTGAGAACGGGAAGTAATTGTGTATAACAGATTGCTTTTTAAAACAGCCCAATGTTTTGGTCTGACTCGATTCATAACACAGTAAAAATTTGCCTCAAATTAGGAATTGGCCCTGGGAGGTGAACTTGGGAGGCAAATCTCAGGTTCTGCTAATGAGACAAAGCCAAGGACTGAAGCACGCATGCGTTCACACACACCTCCCAAGCTCCAGGATTAAAATTCCACCCGCCGCGCACTTGTACGAGCATTTTCTTCTGCAGCGGCGAAACGCAACCCCTCCGAACAACGGCCTCGTTTCAACACGAGCGTTTCGTCACGAGAGCCGTCCAGAGCTCAGCGCCGCGGCTGCCAAATTAGCATCGGCGTTCTGCTAGCTGCTTGTTTTTCTTGAACCAAAATTACGCTCATACACTGGCATAAAGCCCACTTCTTCTACACAGTGGGGTTTTTTTTGTTTCGTTTCGTTTTTAAGGGAATCAAACGGATGCCATTTGACTGTATCGCAAAGATAAAAACCACAAACCGGCATTAGCACCACAAGACGTAAAGTAGCATTTCTTACAGCCGAACGTTTGTTTTGCATACACTCGTGTACACAATTCTACGGTTCAAAATAAAAGTATCACGTTTTATTTTGTGGGGGTCTATTTTGTTAACTGGGAAAGGTTTCACTGGTGTGATGAAAGTAAATTATTCACATTAACACACTGGCTAAGGAGAGGGGAATTAAAAGCTTATTTTACAAGGAGGGCGAAAGTACTTAAGAGCATTAAGAATCATTGCCTACGTATTCACTTAACCTCCCATTGGGGAAAGCACTTTTTTGTTTAGAATCTTAAACACTGCCAAAAAAAAAGTGATGAAAATGTATAGCTGAACAATTCTTATTTGTTAAATGTTTTAAAAATAGGTTTGATCACATGAAAGTGTTGTGGTAGGGCAGCATGTAAAAATGAGGTGCAAGGATTCAGGTTTTGCAAATGCAATTAACAAACAGCTGGGAATGACTGCTCAAACGTTTAGCATTGTGGCTGTCACACTGTGCAGCTCATTAAAAACGATTCAGCCCTGGCTAGTATTGGCCAGAAATGGCTGAGTGAGGCCGCCATACGAAGAAAACAGAGTGTATCAGCAAGTGTTGTGCCATCAAGGTGGGAGGTCAAGCCGAGGACTGAAGTGCAGGATTAAGGGCGTGTGTGTGTGCGCGCGCGCGCGCGCATGCGTGTGAATAGAGCAGTATTTAGCAGTAAAATATTTGAAAAGCAAGATTTCTGAGTATGTGCGTGCGTGTGTGTGTGTGTGTGTGTGTGTTTGTGTGTGGATAAATCAGTATTTCGTAGTAAAATATTTGAAAAGCAAGATTTCTGTGTGCGTGTGTTTGTGGCTGTGTGTGTGTATTGGAGGGACACAGCACTGTCCTTAAAAACGCTCCTCCTTACCAAGACCGGTAAAGACTGCTATTAAATTTATTTACATTTTTTAAAATCCCATGAGAGGAATTTGATCTTTCATCAAGCTTAATGATTTATATCAAGGACAGTTTTTACTGCATGAGAACAAACTATGAATACTGACCACCATTCTGATCACATCATAAAAATGTCAAAGGGCACACAATTAAGAAGCAGCCAAATTCACTGGTCTGAGTTTCACTAGCCTCAGTAGTCAGGCTCATAACGCTGCCGTACTATGAGCCAGACCAAGTCCACACTGTACTGCGAGACCATCGTGATACGGAGTAGGCGGACCTCCCAACTACACCCAGCGATTCAAGACAACTCAACCATCGACCAATAAGAAGACGCCGGGATAAAATAAGGTCGAACCAATCAGACTGCAGGAAACGTATCTTCCAAGCATTGTAGAAGCTAGAGCCGGGCAGACCTCAGTGTTCAGGGCCCTGGGCGGGGGGGGGCACCTTACCTCTTGTTGATTGGCTTCTCGTCCTTCTCGTAGGGCTTGACGAACCACTTGCCGATGCGGACGAAGCCGCGGTTCATGAGGCAGCGCTCCAGCAGGTTGTGGATGGCCTTGAAGAGCAGCGTGCGGCACTCGTAGGAGAGGCCGCTCTCCCACACGCCGTCCTCTTCGCCTGGGGGGGGGGGGTGAGGGGGGGGGGAGAAAGAAAACAAGCGGGACCGCGGTTAGGCCCATGGGGAACACCGGCAAAGCTCACTCGCATCGACAAGCTCACATTTCCTCTGACCGATACGCCCTCTCAGTGACGGCTGCCATAAAGAGCAAGGGCACCGTTAACTCCAAACGGAGCGGTCACGCGTTTTAGCTCGAGGCGCGGATGGAAGTGCTAAGGCGGTAGAGGATTTTCCGCAACAAGCGTGGTCGCACTACAACACAAAACCTGCCGCTTCGAATATCGTTCCAGGGATCCTGACAATTGAGCTGGAATGCCACTGAACCATCTTGTTGCCAGTAGAGAGTGACAAAACAGACATATTGGACCATATGATCCTAAAATCCAGTCAGAGTGAGGATTCCCTTCACAAAGTCAGTCACAGGGCAAAGTGACATCCCCGTATTACCACCTCTTTGAGAGAATTCATTTTCGATTTTACATTCAACCACGTCTTTCACATCGAGTTCAGGAGTTCACAAACAACTTGAGCAGCGTTAGCGCTGTCACAACGATTCAAATGAACGGAGGAAGTCTACATTTTCAACGGTTTGGACGTGCAACTCAAAAGGGAGCCAACTGCTCCTGCTCGGATGCTTGCTCTTTCAGCCAACGGGTATTGTCACTACATCTTAATTGCTGCACTGGATGAGTTACTTCAAATGAAAACAGACAAATACTGCAGCTCTCAAAAGTAATGCAACTTATTTCCACTTACTTGAAACACGCAGCAGCTTTAAAAAAAAAAAAAAAAAGACCAGAATTGTTACTGGCTTAGAACAGGACTGTGCCAGCAAATTTAAAACCTCAGCAGCTTGCGATCTACGATCAAAATACAGGCTAAGTTGTTTTGGGACTCATGATAGCGACTCCACATACTCAGGAGAATTTAGCTACGGGACCTCAATTTAAATCAATTTCAGGAACATGTCTACCGGCCATAGCGCGTTCAACAGCGCCAGCAGCAACGGGAAGGCCCCGTGGCATTGTGGTATGGACTCGGTACACCAACCGAACACCAGAGGCGGGACAATTTACGATTTCCACCGCACGGCGACAAGCTGATTTATCCTGGCGATCGCTCGAGCACTTTTTCCCTTTTTTGGGGGTGACTAAAGCCTGTTTTACAGCAGCAGACTGACTTACAGGCATCTTAAAGCGCTTTCTCCAGCTTTACCTCACACAGAACACAGCTGTAGCCAGAACAATAAAGCAGAGTGCTTCAAGTAGATTGAAAGGCTAAAGACAACGTTAAACATTTTATTTAACCCTTCTGGGAAACAAAGACATAAAAACGGATATGAAGCTAGGCTGCATCTATGAAATCATGAGTTAAGACTGCAAAACATTTAGGCCTAAGCCTACACTGCCCTACAAAGCCTAACTGCAGTAACTACACAAAGGGTAAAACTGAGAAAAATGGCTTTAAATTGTTTTAACTGGCCAGCCAAATGGGTTATAGGTATATAAGTGATATTGCACGAATTGTACATGTATTCATGAGGTAATTTTTATGCCCAAAAACCATGACGGCTGGCCAGTTAAAACACCATTTTTCTCAGTTTTACCCTTTGCGTAGTTACTGCAGTTAGGCTGTGTAGGGCAGTATAGTTCTCTGCACTCAAGGAGACAAAGGACAACAATGATAAAATACGCAGCATACACATAAATGGAAAATGAGCGTGCTAAATGAAGCCAACGACCTCTGACACTTGACGGTGGTTCCACACCAAAACCATAAGAGGGGGCGACAATTAGGAACACAAACGCTTGATGCTCACAGGAGAAAAGTGCGAGTCTCCCACAACATGCACGATCTTATCTCGCAAGCTACACCTGCATATTCAACTTTCTTTGGTCTACAAACGATAAACGTGTGCTGCACGACATAGGTTACTGATGATTTGTAGGCCATCATATTCTTACATCAGTGTGACATTTTTGTGAAACACTTTCACAACTATAAGACTACAGCTTGAATAGCCTAGAATTAAGACCAGCGTGTTAACACCAAGCCGATTTAGCATAAAGATAGCAGTCTAGACGATGTTTGTACTGTAATTCAAGGCAATTACTTTAAAGGAAATATATTTACTAATCATATGGAAAACTCTAAAATGTTGAAGTGCTTTTAAAATTAATACTCATTAAAACATTCGCTGCAAAAACAGTAGTACCATTTTATTTTAGGCCAAGAAAATAACAAAACCATGTATAAACTGTTTATAGAGTTTTTCTTGTAAGTAAACATGTCACTAGTTAGCTCACATTAAATTAGCCAGGCTGACAGAAATAGAAAATAAAGTTATTACTTGTCTAAAATGTAAATATACCACATACGAGTGATATGAGCGGGCAAGTATACATAGAAACCTATGTGCTACACACACACACACACACACAGTTATTTTGGTATATTGGTTGAGTCTTGTTTTCATTAGATAAAAAAAAAAAAGAAATCATTTTCCAATTATATATTTTTTTCTAAGCGATTAAGAATTTGCCCTTGAGTACTCATTTAGTTCAGTAAACGGTTCCACCCCTACTCAATACCACAACAGCCTTCAAAATATGCCTACTCAGTTCCTGGAATACAACCTGCCCAGTTTTTTTTTTTTCCCCCCCACAGAGTGGATACACTCATATTACTCAAAATTCTCATCTCTATTTCATGGACAGCAACGGATTGGACAAAACAATTCCTAATCAATATTGAGCGGCTACCTTCAAACTGCCTCGTTGCTCTGTTTTTTTTTCCTGGAATGAGAGTCAACATTCGCGACCAGAGTTCCCAAATTTATTATTCGATGTGCTCGCAACATTCTGAACACACAGCAAATTCTCACAGGGTGAGGTCTGGCACCAATTCCACAGATAGTTGGGCCAAGGAAAGATAGAACTGAACACAGTACACAGACTGGATAGAGGCCCAGAGCCCCTTTTTTTTTGTATTTCAAGCAGGGCTCTACACTAACACTTTTCCAAGGAGCTATGTTTAGGAGCACACTAACGCATCCCAATTAGTAGCTGTTCTCCTGAATTATTTGTCCAGTTAGCACAATGCTCCTAAGTACTGTCACAGCCCTGTCAAGTGTTCATTAGGCCATGTTTACTTACTTTAACAAACAGGAAAACAATTACATTTTGTTTTGTAGTGTGTCATGTCATTTCTAAACAGGAGAGCTGTGCTGGCATGTCTGTTGTGTACAGATATTCACATCGAGCTCACTTCTGATTGGCTGCCAGCTGAACAGCTCCACCACTTGTGTACCAACATGCGAAGTGTTACAGTCGCTACGCGATAAACACAGTCTATAAATGACACGGTATCTGCATCCTCCTGTAGTAAGCAGTACGAGAACTCTTCTGCCATCAAGATTAAAACCCCGTTAAACATCTCAACAGAGTGAAACAGCCTTGATTGAAATAGCACGGCGTTCGTTTTCTTCGGTTCTTTATGCACAACCATTGCTACTGACGTGGACTGCACAGGGTCCGTAAAAAAACCAATACCAGGGTGTCAAACAAACCAGGAACAAAGCATTTCAATTAGCCCGTCAGCCCCCTGAAAACATTCACCCACAAGCCCCGTGCAGAATGCCTTATCAGCAGGCAGCTGCCTACTCGACACCCACACGGCAGAGAGAGAAAAAAAAGGATCTTCAGTTCGTACGAAACAGACAGGAAACTCAAAGCAGATCCGTATCGCGAAGACACGCCCGACACCGAGGGGGGGGATTACGCCAGAGATACCGAAGCCGCCGCCCCCCCCCCCCGAACCCGCCGCACGCTGACGTTCGGCCGGGGCGGACCGGCGGGCCTCAACGCCACGGCGGGGGGATTTTAATTAATTCGTTCGTATTAATTCGTCCGTTCGTTTCGCAAACGCGATTTCGTCGCGACGTCTGAAAATGTACACCTGCGCTCGTCCTCTCTCTCCCCCCCGCGCCGTGCCGCCCGGCGGCGGCCCGTGTTTTTGGTAAAAGCCGTCTCTCGAGCCGTAACTCGGAGGGAACTGAAACCTCTCGGTGGCGGCGCTTCCTCGTTTCGGCGCGGAGCCGCCTCTGCCCACGCATCCTCCTAAAAATTGACGCAAGGACCGTGTTAATGTCAGCAGGGTGGACGGTTCTGGAGCCCGCACTGCACGGTGCGACTGAGAAACGATGGCATGACTGCGCTGTCGGGATAAAAACCGACAACCATTTTAAACTTCAATGTGGGGGGGGAAATACTTTTTATTTTTTTATAAATGGGGTAGAGAATAACGTGTACCATTTCCCAAAAACGACCCCTGCTCCTCTCTTCAAGTGGATATCCTGAACATCCAAACTAATGCTTATGCCTCCCCAAAATGAAAATGAATCGATGAAGAAACTTTTACTATCATCATTATTTTTAAAAGCCACTTCCGATTGGGGAAAAAAATAGCGAGGGTAACAAATAGGTAACAAAGTCAACGGCCATTCCATCACACTGACGTTTCGATTCCAGACCGTGGACTTCGGTGTGGTAGCAGAGGCAACTAACCTGTCATCACCCACAGGTCACTGAAAGGGGCAGTGCACTGAAAAGATTTATGTAATCATTTCAAAACTAAACATAATCTTTTCCTACTTAGAATCAGGTTGGGTAAATATAGCACAATCAACAACAACAAAAATAACTACATGTTTAGCTCACCTAGCAGTTCATTTCACCTGACCCTGCAATGCTTTGGAAGTTGTACTTGTTGTACTGCCAATTTAAGTTCATTCTGAAGCAAATAATAAAATGAATCCACTTCCACAATGAATGTTTACCTACGAGGACGTCTTTTGATTTGACTGCTGAGTCCCACCACTCCACATGCAATTCAGTCTCAGTAGGGGTGCAAGTGGCTCTAGGGAAGGTGTACCAGCTGTCGTGATGGGATTGCATGCAGCAGCCATGTCTAAAATAGCTTGCATTTGGAACAATTTGATTTCATTACTTTTCCATATTACACTATCATGATGGGACTAACTGGTAAAATAAGATGAAACAAAGTCTTACCAAGGGAATTTTGACATATTGGGACTTAAGAGTTTGAATAAATACATGGGAGCACATTGGGTCTTATGCCCAAATATAGGGGGAGTCAGTGGTCAAAAACCTGCACACTCAAGTCTAGTATTTGGTTTGTTTTACAAGTAAACATCAAGCACACTCAAATGAAAGTAGAAAAATTCTGAAATATGTTTAAGAAGCTTCCTTAAGGTATTCAGTGCACACCTCCATTTGTGCAATAGGATGTCCGCACGCGACAGGAGAACAGAGCAGTTGGTTTCTGCCCATCCGTGTGTGTGCGGCTGACGAAAGGACTTTGTAAGTAAATTACAAAAAGAGAGGGCGAAATAACAACGATCAGGAAGGCCGTTGCTGGCGCACAGAGCTTCCAAAGAAACGCGCGGGCCCTTCCGCTCCCAAGCCCTTTTTTATTACAGAGCCAAGAGCAGGCCCGCGGAACCACCTTCCTCACAGACACCGGGGCTGCGAGAGGGCAGCGGAAATATTTACCCAGTCAGCCGAGGACACGCTCGCCAGGCTCTTTCTCTCAATGGGCAGAGAAGGGCTGCGGAAAGCGGGCGAACACGAAGCCCGGGAACGCTCCGGAACGCCGGCCACGTCAGCCAATCGGCGAGCGGCGACACGACTCGGGAGAACAAGCCCCGCAAACGCGTTTTTGTTTTTTACTCTTCGTAACCGACGGTACGTCGCGAGGCGCTCAGAAAGCCTGTTTGAGGAGCGCGGTCTGCGGAGGAACAGCCAGCTGAGAGACGCTGGCGGGGGAGAGCCGCTCGCGATCGCTGCGCTCGGTACGGTCATGAAGCGGGTCCTCCAGGGGCTCCTCTCAGAGAACACGGACACGGGCCATGCGTTTAAACAGCGCGGCCAACGGTATTCCACATTTCGGCAGGGGGTTCTTTTGGAGTTACACACACACACACGCGCACGCGCACACACACACACACGCGCGCGCATGGTTTCCATCAAAACCGTGGAAACGCCAGCAGGTAAAATTAGGCGGTTAAGCAAGCAGCGCCAGAAGGCCCGTCCCAGGTGCGGCGCACGGGTTCGAGACCCCCCCCCGGGGTCCACGTCCAAGAAGTTACAACTCTGACTGGCGCGTTCGAAACAAATCTTTTCGGCACTTGCGTTTGAAGGAGCTGAAGGAGTCTTTTTTTTTTTTTTTTTTTAAGGAGGAGAGCAGCCATCGAGAGTCCTTACGAACAGCCATACGCGGGCATCAAAGATACGTACAGATCTGAAATCCAACTTTACCCCCTCAAGCGAAAAGCATTCCGGCAAGCAAACAGACAACTTGACCTCCCCTCCATCTCTCACTTTTATGGGTTTAAGCCCCACGTGCGCACCTCAAAACCGTTTCACAACGAAGAAAAGGAAACACGGCCGTAAGATTTCAGAGCAAACACGCTTTCAGAAGCACGTTGTTGGCAAAAACAAAACAAAAATGCCACTGGATAGAAAGTAACAACCAGAGCTGTTCCCTGGGCTCAGAAAAACCAGTTGGCTCAAAAACACTGTTTACACAGATTCATCAAATACGGGAGGGGGAAGGGAAAAAAAACACTTCAACCTAAAAACATAACTAATGCAGTGTTCTGAACAGGTACAGACACCTGCAGCAAATCCAGGTAACGTTTTCCAAAATGGTCAAAAGGGTGGAAAGCAAACAGCACTCAACCACCCTAAAAAAAAATTTTTTTTATAAAATTAAAAAAAAATAATAATAGACTTTTTGAAAAAGATTACTGGAATAAGAGTCTGACGCTCTCCAGCGCTTCGTGCTCCGGCAGGACCGCGGCCAGGAGGCGAGCGAAGGGGTCGGCCCCGACACGTGTCCCCCCCCCCCCCACCCCCGGCGGGTCCGCCAGCGCCGACACGCCCGCCAGCCGCGGCGGACGCTAGCCCAAACGGAGAGCTACCGCTTTACGGAGGGGGAGCAGACCTGAGGGGGGCGGGCTTTCGGCCCACACATTAAACATCACAGGAGCTTCACGAGCCGATTGGTCGAAAAGTGGGAGTGTTCTGAACAGCCTCTACGTAGGGCTATTAAAAGGGACCGGTTCTGGGAATGGGGAACTCCAGAAAGTTAACTGTTTTTACTCTGGCCAGACTCCAGGCCCGCCCCCTTTTTTTGGGTTTTATTTAAAACGAGCATCCTCAGGAACGGACAGGAAGCCCCCAAACCTACAACTGCAGAGACCCCCCCCCACAAGCGTTTGGTTTGCATCAAACGGCCAAAACGACCCCGCCTCACTGTCCGCTATGGCTCTGAATGGAAACGTTTAGGCAGACGTATGTGCTACCACACACGCACCTGCTACCATGCCTTACAGGGCATGGTTCTGAAACCGTGCCTTGGCAGCATTTCAAAAAATAATAACAGTAAGATAAAGATCGTGGTGAGGGCCTGGCTGACTGCTTATCAGAGTGAGCCTTCTCACTACAGGCAAAGGAACATCACATTTCACTTTTCTGAAGTTGGTCAAATGTAGCATATATATATATACAAATTTCAAAACATTAATATTCCACCCTGTTCAAGGGAAGGAGCAGATGTGACCACACATCCAGCAAAGATGCAAATGTCCACAGTTTACAGCAGGAAGAATCATTTCCATGAACTTGGGGAGTCCAATAACTGAGACAATGGCGGTGCTTCTCCCATCGGAAGCCCTCCCCACGCACTCCACAGCGCTGTCACCCCCCTGAAGTATGACATCACTCCGCCCCCCATTTCCCCGGCTCGCACGCTCCGCTCCGCGTTGACACAAACGCCATAAAGCAGGATTGTTTTGAACTTAATTACGCTACATCAACTCAATGCGCTTTTATTAGGCCGTAAATGTTGGCCGTTCCCCAATGGCAGCCGGTGATGAACGATACGTTTTATTGCGTATTAATTTTTTCGCAAATTTTATCGCCCGTGAAAATAAATAAATAAATAATTTTAAAAAGCTACAGGCGCTTTTGGCAGGCCGCATATCTCGCGCGGGGCGGTAAATACATCACTCGGTAATTCTTCATTTGCGCCGTTCTTCTGAGGCCGGCTAATTGGCCGCAGAGAAGAGTGATGCCCTGCCCTGGGAAAGGGGGACGGGCAGGGCTGGGACGAACCATCCGGACGAACGGGGGGGGGGATTGGCAGGGCTGGGACGAACCATCCGGACGAATGGGGGGGGGGGGGGGAGCGAACCATACGGACAGACAGACGGAGGGGGTGAAAGGGGACTGGTACAGCTAGAATGAACCATCCAGACAAACGGGGGGTGGAAGGGGATTGGCAGGGCTGGGACGAACCATCTGAACAAACGGGGGGGGGCGAACCATGTGGACAGACAGATGGGGGGGGTGAAAGGGGACTGGTACGGTTGGAATAAACCATCCAGACAGGCGGGGGGGGTGTGAAAGGGGATTGGCAGGGCTGGGATGAACCATCTGGATGAACGGGGGCCGAAAGTGGTCTGGCAGGGCTGGGGTGAGCCAATCCGGGGGGGGGGGTTGGGTCAAAGTGGACTGGCAGGGCTGGGGTGAATCATGCGGACGGACGGGGGGGGTGATTTATGAGTTCAGCTGACTGCAGCGACGCATTTATGCTGAGCTCCTGTGTGGCACGGAGGGAGCGAATGAGCTGACCTTTACAGCCCTCTTAAAGAGGGCGGGGCTCGGCCGAGGGCGACGGCCCCCAAAAAGCAGCTCGCGCCCAGCGCTGGGGACGGGGGGGGGCCTGAAGCTCTCTGACCCCCCCGCCCTACGCTGGCGTTTAGGCTCGCTGGACTGGAGAAGCATGAGGAAGAAAAGGTGGTGATTGAACCTCAGGGCGGGAGGTTGGGGGGTGTGGGGGTGTGGGGGTGTGGGGGTGGCTGGTCCCATCAGCCACAGGTTTCTATCTGCAAGTAATTGCAGCTGCAGTCGGTCATTAAACGCCATGATTAATATCTTGAGATGTGCGGGACTCCTGGGGATTCTTCCAGCCAGGATGCAAGATTGGAGTGCCTCGCCTGTCTTCTCCCTCTCTTTTCTCTCTCCCTCCCTCCCTCTCTCTCTCTCTCCCTCCTCCCCCGCTCCCTTTCACCGTCTCCGTCCGCACTGATAGCATTTTCGGGAGTCTCCATTACTAATTAATGAACGGTTCCTGAGCGCCGGGCAGCGTTCACACATGACCACCCCGCGCGCCACCGCGGCCGGGGGGGGGCTCCGTGGGAGGGGGGGGGGCCTGGGACACGGAGCGCGGGGGCGGGGGGAAGAGGAGTGTGCAAGACAGGAGACCGTCGCCGCAAAATGGATCCACCGCACCTACGCCTCAAAACCAACCTGGCTAAGCGGCCTCAATTCGCCACTCGCTATTCTGTTTATTTTGCAGTTGCCCGTAAAAGATGCTGAATTATAACACTTAGGACCTCTCTCGAACGCTAACGGGGCGTACCGAGGTTCCAGGTACACAAAACGCTTTCTTGTTTTTACGCCCTTCTTCCACCACACCGACCCCACTCACGCAAACTCCTGTCAGACAGCAGCCTTTAAACACGAACGGTCAGGGGGCAGGCAGCGTCCGTCGCCTACCTGGGCCCCGCCTTCCCCCCGACTCAAAACGGCGTACCGCCTGACCGCTGTGCGCACGCGGGGAACGGGGGGCCGTCGATGGGGCAGGGAGCGCGCAAAATTTAAACCAGATGGGGCAAACACACAAATCTGTCCTCATCAAAAGGGTGAGGAGGCCAAACACCCACAGAGGCCTTCAAAACTCATTTGTTAAAAGGAAATTGCTAATCCCCGCGACGTCACCCAAAACTGTTCCTCATTCCTGAAAGACTCGATTTGTAAGGTTGGCCAACACTATTCTAAACTGAACACAATTGCCCATTTTTCTATTTCTGTAGTGAATTTCGAACGAGGCATGTCAACACAGCCCCGCCAACAGCCGGTTTAGTCATCGCCGTGGTTTCACCTATGACCGCGGTCTTCACCGCGGTCGTGACCTGTGACCAAGACGCACATGACCGCCTTAACGCCGCGCAGAACAGCCCTGCCGTCAAGTGACTCTGGGCCGTAGCGCCATGTAACCGTGGGTTACCACAAACACCAAAAACTCGTGCTGTTCAGCAATGGCCAAAAAAACCTATTCAGGGGTTTATTTGTTAAAATGCAGAACTGTGGGGCAGATCAAAGTAGATTGAAAAGTCCTGCGCGGTCGCGTCGGAGCGCACGGACGGCGACGGCAATCACGCAGCGCCAATCTCTCGCGCGCGCCCTCTTCGCTCCCGCCAGAATTCCCGCAGAGCAATTTCACCCCCGTTTTCTCCGATTTTCCCTTCCAGCAGACAGGGCCCCTCCGACACATCGCCCTCTCCACGACGCGGAGAAAAGGGAGCGGACAAAGCGGGAACGCACCGAGGAGAAGTATCCTGGTTTTAAAATCGAAGAGCTCGCCGTCCGAGATGCCATTCGACGACGACGATCCGGGGAGAACGACATCGCGGACGCCAAAACGCCATTCCGAGGCGCTTCTCGGAAGGCGGGGCTGAAGGGCCGCGGGTTCGATTCAGATCAGGCAGATACTTACCGTGGCTTCGCACTAACGCAGCACAGACGGGCATCGTTTGTACAACGAATCTGTTTTTGATTTTTTCCTTCTCTCCAGTATTCAAATCGCTGCAGAAGTTGGCTGAAGCAGGATTGCAAGGCCCAAGGAACGCAACATGGCGGAGTCAGTCAAAAACACACTGCATCACCCTGGCCTACAGGACACGACCAGCCCTACAGCCAAGAAATACCCACTGTGTGAAGAGTTTCATATGTGCACCACTATACCTGCCGCGTCACATAAATGCTTACATTTACACTCATATATTTCTAACCCAACAGAAATGGCCCATGCAATGCCATATCTAATGTTAATGTCAGCAAATGTTTTTTCTAAAAGAAAATCGGAGGTTCCATTTAAAAAAAAAAAAACATGTCTAAGCAAGTTTTGCAAACAAGAAGCTTAATATTTTTTCAGTTTCTTTTCCAGCGCTTCGATGCTATCTTAAGTGCCATGTTTGGCTAAGCGTGTAGATTTCTGGAAGGCTAATGATGGTTTGCAGCAAGACTCCTGTCTGCGGGGGCCATGCAAACGGTACTTGTGGCCCTCATGCAGGAAAGACGCCAGGTCACCGGGGATTTACCGTGGAAGCGTTCAGCATCGTCCAAACACAGTTACACCTCACACCGCGCACGGCGTGCCACAACCTGACTGCGGTTTGAAAAACACAGTCCTCACAGCGAGAAGAGCGGGCCAGTCCACAGCGGGGGTGACTCAGAGCATGTACACAAGGGTGTCATTTATGGGGGGGGGGGGGGGGGGGGGGGGGGAGTAGGACAGTTACCCCCCCCAAAAAAAATATTACAAAACAGGCCAAATAACCCCTCGATAACATAGCATGACGGTGAGAAAAATAATTTCCTACAGTGAAGATGGGGATTTCATGTTGTGATTGGGATATATTGATCAGCAGTCTGAAGTGATTAAATGATCATTTAACAGCCGTTTTGAAAAATTTCTTTCAAGGGGCGGAGGTTGCCCCCAGACTTCCAGAGAGGGTTGCACTTCTCGGGGTCTATGCCTTTCAACTCCACCTATATTCAAACTGAAGTTACACCCTTGCATATATAACTGCCCCCCCCCCCTTCCATGGGTGCCTCTTACTTTTTACTCCTGTCTGAATAAAGCAAAAAAATAGGAAATGAGGGCACTCTCCTTTTAAATAAATAGATAAATAAATAAAAGTAAAAAACACATCTATGGCAACATGTTTTTCAGTTGTTGACGGTGGGCTGAGCTGAAACACAGCTGCTTGTTTTGAAAGTGCACGGACCGCGACCTCTCTCACCCGCGGTCAGGCCACACACACACACACACACACACACACACACACACACACACACACACACACACACACACACACACACACACACACACACACAGCCCCTCCCACATTCCCGCCAACGATAGAACGAGCGGGACGCACGGCGAAAAGCAGGTTTCAGCCACCTGCCGAGAGTCAGTGAACGCCATCGCGTCACATAGCGTCCTCAACCGAGCGGGCAGGACAGCAGAGTTGCTCTCTCTCTCTCTGTCTCTCTCCCTCTCTCTTTCAGCCTCCCTCCCTCTCTCAGTCAGTCTTTCGCTCTCTCTCTCGGTCTCAGTCTCTCTCTCTCTCTCTCTCGAGCTCCCTCCTCTCTCTCAGTCGGTCTTTCGCTCTCTCTCTCGGTCTCAGTCTCTCTCTCTCGACCTCCCTCCCTCTCTTTCAGTCTCTCTCTCTCTCTCTCTCGGCACGCTTCACGCGGGCCTGTTGTGCTCCCCGGCTCGATCGCCCCCCGGGCGTTCTCTGCGACGGCTCGCCGATAAGACGCTCCGATCCGCTGTCCCGCTAACACAAGGGCCCTTTCTTCCTCGCCGCGGAGCGCCTTCAGCGGCGGGTCTGACTCGTGAAACTGAATTACCGCGCTAGCGACACAAAGAGCCGCGCGTCGGGCCGCCGTCCCCGCGGTCTGGGCGCGCTCAGACGGGCCGCAACACCCAAGTACAAAATTTAAGAGTTCTCAGGTCTCGGTCGAGTACATTGCACGGGGGGGGGGGGTTGGTTGATCTACTGGCTCTCTTTTTTTCTACAAATTCAAACAGGACGACTCGTATGCAACAGTACACCAATTTTCCAATGTGACAGTCGAGACTGAAAATGACAAAAAAAATCATTTAAAAAAATGAATGAATGAATGAATGCTGCTTGTTGCTCAAGATCCGTGCAGGACTCACACATGAGCCGAGTTCATGTTGCGCACACGATGCTAACAGGTAGCCTAGCGAAGGCCCAGGGGAGAGGAGGCTGGCAGCAGCTTCGACAGCTCAAACATCACTGGGGGTTGGCGGGCGGGGGCAGGGGTGGGAGAGGGGGTGGGGGGGGGGGGGGGTTGGCAGTTGGGGAGGGGAAGGGGGGGGGGTGGGAGAAATGAGGCAGAAATGAACCGCGGAGCAATTACCCTCCCAGACAGACTCCCATCCCTAATTTCCATGCGGAGATCAGACGGTCTTTGAGCGAAAACGCGCTCGTTTATCTGGGCTCTCTGGACGCCCCTGGATAGCGAGCGCAGCCCAAGCCTCGCGAGAGATTTGCATGAGAATGAAGCGCCCGCGGTCGGCCGAGGGGGCAGCGTTTAATTTAGCGACCGCGCTCGCCCCGCCCGGAACCGCTTCTGAGCGCGGCGGCCGGGGGAAGATCCGCCTCTCTCAAGTGTTTCGGTTAAGAACGGGGGCAAGTCCCCGACGTACGAAAACAGACCAATCCCCCCTCCCCGACCCCGCAACGCCTCCCCAAAACCACACTCACACTACCCCAAAACCTCATCACCCAGCCCCAAGTCGCCCCCCCCCCCCACCCCACCCCCCACTCTGGGCCTCCCCTGAATGGTGATTAAGAGCCAGGCATTAAAAGATCCCTCCAGTCCCCCCCCCCCCCGACCCCCCCCCCCCCCCCCCCCCTTCCCCCTCCAGAGAGAGAGAGGGGATTAGCAGAGCGCCGGTTCGCCGAAATGGCACTCACTCAAATTTAAAGACTTTCACGCCGGCCGCTAATCTGATGAGGGAGCCAACAAGTGCACAATGGAGGGGAGAGCAGGGCCCTGCAGCCAGCCCAGGCCGGCCCCTTCACCCCACCGCGCGCGCTACGCAGGTCCTGCTTCAGACACCAGACGCAAAACAAAGAGCCCCGGACCAGAAAACATAAACATGCGTCTGGCTTCCTGCACAATACGGCCGGGCCCCGACTGTAAACACTGGATACTAGTCTTTTATCCAATTAAAATGCCCCATTGGGGGGCAGAGTGGTGCATTTTGGGGGGGGGGGGGGGGGGGCAGAGCAATGCATTTTGGGGGGAGGGGTAGAGCGGCGTATGTTGGGGGCGGAGCGGCATATTTTGGAGGGTAGAGCGGCACTACG
Source organism: Anguilla anguilla (assembly GCF_013347855.1). Lineage (NCBI taxonomy): Eukaryota > Metazoa > Chordata > Actinopteri > Anguilliformes > Anguillidae > Anguilla > Anguilla anguilla. Next base: position 43,891,319 of record NC_049209.1, on the reverse strand, counting down.
AGCGTCAGCTGGCTCCCGGCGGGGATCCCTCTCTCTCTCCTCTCCCTCGCTCCGCAGCGCTCGTCCGGGACGAGTGACGGACAGCCAATCAGACGAGCCGCGGCTGCCCCAGATTTCATCACTCCGCAGCGCTACGCTCCAGGGACCGCGGTCTCCCGCAGCGGCTCCGCCCCCCTCTTTCGGCACAGTCCCGCCCGGGGAAATCTGCTCCACAGGGAGGGCCGCGAGCACGGTCAGCAGCGGGGGCGCGGCAGCAGCGGCTACACCCGCCCAGGTGTGACCGCTTCAGACCTCGCTCAGCCATCCGGCGGCTCCAACTGCCGCCCCACCAGTCGGTGCTGGCGTCCCCTGTGCTCAAGGGACGGGTGTCCCGCCGACGGTAGCACGCACGGCGGCCCGCTTTGGCACAACGGGGTGCCCGGCTCCGGACGCAGGGGAGCACCAGGGGCGCTTTCCGAAAAAACCGAGCTCGGCGGCTACGCCAGCACGCGCGCGCGGCCCGGGCTAAGCTCCGCCCACTGTCGCCCCGCGGCGGGAAGCTGAGGAGCAAACTCCGCTTTTCGGCAGGGGAAGCCCTCCGCCACCCAGTCCGTCGGCCAATTAAAAACAAGCACTCCCCTTTCAGGACAAGCAGGAAGGGCAGACCGGCCCACACCGTAAAGGAGCGAGGATGAGCTCTGTGAACACAGAACACACAGGCTGCCCGCGCTGACTGTCAGATCGCTGAGCGTATCCACACTTAGTCCGCGGGATTATTTGATTAAAGCTCTTTTATCCACACGAGAAAAAGCAAAGTGATTCCACTCCAGAAGACGTACCTATCATTACAAATGAGGATATCCAAATTGACTCCAATTGAAAACGAATGAAGAAGAAAAAAAAAAAAAAAAGAGAGAAACGCTTCCTGGCTGTGCCTGAGGGAGCCGCGGAATCTTCCGGATCCACCAGACGGCGGAGCCTGGTGTCCCCTGCCTATTTTACACCGTGTGCTTCGAACACCTTCCCCAACTCTACGGTGAAGGAAAACCGAACCAAAAGAACAGCTCTGCTCGACAGAAATGCCCTGGCTCAACGCTGGGGACAGCATGTGACCTGGCCCCGAAACAAGAGCACCAAGGAGGGGCGCCCACACCCCCGTGAAAAGTGGAGGTTCTGGCCCCGCTCCCCGGCCCGCCTCCACCCCATTTCATACCCCGGCGGTACCGCTGTGGGTCGTTAGTTACCCCGTAGCGACGGGGGCAAATCGGCGGCCCTCCTCTGCCCGAGCCTCCATTTCCCGGCGGCTCGCGGCGCGATGGCGGATAATGAAGGAGGGCCTCGGACCGCGTGACGGGGCCGGGGAGCGCGCTCAGTAGAGGGCACGAATACAGACGGGGGGGGGGTCCGCTCCTGAACGACAGGGGTCCCAAATTTATACGCTCGCCAACTTCCCGCCTCGCCGATCCCGTGTCCCTTTCTCACCCACCACCCCCCCACCATCCCCCACCCCCGCGGTGGCTAGCGTACGAGGGGGAAAAAAAGAGCACGATTTCTCCAGCACTGTTTCTCACCCACCTCCAACCCCCCCTGCCCCCAGCCCCCCTTAGCTTCCACCACCCTGGCCCCCGTGCCCCTCAGCTCCCCCCCCCCCCCCCCAAACCCCCGCCCCTCTCTTTTGAACCCACGAGCGGCGGTATGGCGTGGCGGTCTCTGGGTAGGCGCGTTTTTTTTTTCGCGCAGGTGGGCGCTAGTCGCAGCGAGGCGGCGATAAGGATCGCGCGGCACAAATAGGAAATTTAAATATAGAACGCTTCGTCTCCGTCGTCGGAGCTCGCTCCAGGGGGCCACGGCGCACCTGCAGACACCTGCCGGGTGGGTCTAAGGGGGGAGGGCGGGGCCATTCGAGTTCCACCTCCAGAGAGATCCCGCCTGATGGCGTTAGCGTTCGACACGACGCTCCCGCAGACCGCACCGCCAAAGAGCCGCGCGCATAGCGGCGATCGCACCTGGAGCTTCTGAGAACAAACAGCATCCAGAGCAATTAGGATCCGTATCGAACGCCGCCTGAAACGGAGAAGGAACCCTTTCCGACGTGCTTTTACAGGCCCGAACAAAGCGAACATCCCTCCGATCCTTCCCCCCTGTCCCGACAGATAACGCACGATATAAATAGGCCGCCACAGGAACTTTCACGACACCACCGAGCTTCAAACTGAGCTTCGAAAAAATCTTCACTCTTACACTTACAGTACGTGAAGATGCTAATAACCAAATTTCAAGCAAAAGGACAAGACTAACTACCACAAGAAAGGAAGAGTGCATAAAGGCTAGGAAGAGAACTGCCAGAAAAAGAAAAATGAGAGTAGCCGAGCGCCCCACGCAGGGACCTTTCTGGTCCTTTCCCTCCGCCCCCCCCCCCCCGCCCCCCTGCGCTTACCTGTCAGCTCGTGGTGGATGAGCTCAGAGAAGTTGGGGTCGTCGCCCCACCAGAAGAGCCAGAGCTCGCGGCGGCCCGGCGTCTGGTGCCGCCGCCACACGCTCAGCACGTCCGACTTCAGGCAGCGGCTGAAGCTGCACAGGATGGGGTCCTCCTCCGTCACCGGGAACAGGATGGGGGCCGAGGTGGGGCCCTGCCACACGTAGCGCTTCCATTTTATCCCCGTCAGGTCAGCCTAAAGGGGAGGGGGGGGGGGGGGGGCGGGAGGCAGAGAGAGAGAGAGAGAGAGTCAGCTCTGCTTCAGGAGCAACTCAGCACCTGCAAATAAACACTTCTGTTAAGCTGTGTTTAAAGAGCGGCCATTAATCCTCTTTAATGGAACGCCTTGTGAGGAACTCGTATGACGATCTGGGGGGGGGGGGGCAGGATGACAGTTACCGAGGCATCTTTTTTTTGTTCGAAGCCGAGGCACCAGAGCTCAACTTTCGGTCTCGCACAAACGGGCTACCTCGCAAAATTTACAGCGAACAGGGGTCTGGCTACCTTAATCCTTTTTAATGACAAACAAACCCATCAGGAGCTCGGGGTTTATGCGAAACGCAGGCTGGCCTTAACGGAGGGAAACGTAACGATGGCGTCCGCGATTCACGACCGGCGTCTCCGAAGCGCCACAGCGGGAAAGCTGCGCTAGGACGCTAACGTAGCCGACGACAAGCTCTCTCCAACCGGCGTTTCACGAGCACTAAACCTGGAAGGCTGCTTGGAAGCCGAACCCCCTAATCACAACACAGGACAAACACATCAGCACAGTTTAAACTGCTAAAGGAACAGCAGGGTAAGACCAGTAGGGCGTGCTCCATTTCAGTGGAATTCTACTTTTCTTTTTTCTTCTTCCCCTTTCTGTTGACATTGTTCCAGTGAGGGACCACTCTGGAATTCCATTCTGGTACAACAAGATAATTGTTCCAGGCCAGATACCTCTCCTCTGTGGGCAGGCAAATCCATTCAAATCCGGCTGAAGAACTAAACCAAGCCGAGTGGTACAAGAGTGAGGCAGAACAACCCCAGGCCTCCTGCACCGCTCACCTCAGAAGAACTACAGATTAGCCGAGAGATACGACGCGAGAGGATTCCTGGACTGCAAAAAAAAATACGCGCACCAAAGTGTCAGTCCCAAATAGAAACGCCAAGTCAAAACAAGCCATCTTCTCCACTCTAGAGTACCATTTCAGGCTGTGCTGCTCAAATCAAACAAAAGCTATTTACAGTGGCAGTGATTGCAATATTAAACTTGAGGTCTAAACGATTACTTCGTCACAAGCTCGAGAAAACCTAAAATGTAACACCTGCACCGTGTCCAAGGTATTAAGCTGCATTTTACAAAGTGTGTGTACATGCTTGCAGACACACGTGCGCATCACAATCCTGATAAACTCGACAGCCGACTTGCCACTCGTCACACGCACAGGCTCCAGGTAAACAACAACACAACGCATACATTAAGAAAACGTTCCGAGTCTTTTAGATATGAGTGTTCAGAGCACAGAGCAAAGGATATCCCACATCTTGCAGAATGACGGTAGACAAAAAAAAAAGCATTACTTCATAATAAAAATTTATATATATATTTTTAGCATATTCCTTTTCAGTGGATTCTCACGTCTGAGCAGGCTTCCCTCCGCAAAGATAACATTCCTATGCATACGGCCTTGCACAGTCCGCTTGTGGGTTTGTCATATTGCATATTGTTTTTAATAGCAAAATAATTTGAAGTTCTACATCCTAAGTGGATAAGTGAGCTCTCTATTTGTATAGAAAATTTAATTACTGGTAATTTTGAGAAACTGCTGGTTTTTCTTTAACTCTTTCTTGTCAAAGTCTTTGTCCAGTTTATTTATTTATTTATTTTATCTACTGCAAGAACAGATCTTTGCATCTCACACAGGTTTACTATACATCTTTCCAAAACTATCAAGATGTCATCATACCATGATAAGATTAAGACTTCCCAAAACAAAACCGTTACGGGCACATGACAGTGTAAAAACTAGAGCATGACTTTCAGAACTCACTGGAATCAGAGGGGGAAACATGTCTCACTATTTGTATACAAAATTAAATCACTGGTCATTTTTTGGAACTGCTTATTTTTCTTTACCTCTTTAAGTCAGGTTTTTTTTTAATCTACTGCAAGGACATATGCATATAACAGGCTTACAATAGCCTACATCTTTCCAAAACTACTAAAATGTCATCATACCCTGACAATATTAAGACTTCCAAAATCAAAACAGCAAGTAACTGTTAGGAGCGCATGACCGTGTAAAAAACCAGAGCATGACTTTCAGAACTCAGCGGAATCTCAGAGGGAAACAATGCATGACAGCACACTGAAAGCCATTCAGGCCGCGACTTGCCAGTCGCTGAAAGAAACGCTCAATGGCCACTCGGGTTAAAAAGCGGCAGCGGGTTTTTAACTTTGCGCCCGCTGCTTTTCACGAGCGCGCGGTACAGAGGGACTATCAGGACAAGAGACTCGACATCATTAAATCCAAACATTTCCCTCACAGAGCGCCTTTATCGCCCGCCCAGGAGAACGCGGGCAGATTTTCTCTGACTCCGCACCAGAACAAAAGGTCTCGCCGCGGACTCATTAAAGCCAGTCCGAAATGTCGGGTTTCGGGGCCTCGCGTCCTTACTGCCGGCCCTCGAACGCGTAATGTCTTTATTCGTGGCAGGGCACACGGTGTCACCTGCCATTAGCCAGAAACATCTGTGGGGGTGCCAAAGAAGCGTCTGAACCGAGACACCGGATAACCCGCAATTACAGCACCGGGCCGCCGAGTGTCATTGGCCCTTTATCAAACGATCGGCGCGACGTCACGAAGAACGTTTGGACTCCTTTCAATGCACAGCGACACTCTACATTTGAGAAGCATAAAGTCATTTAAATTCCACAAAAAAAAATACATACAAATTTACCTCAAGAAATATTTAAAAAATCCAGAATCCCCACCTAATTGAAAAATGCCTTTATACTGTCAGCCAGGGGTGACACAGGAAAAGGACAAAAACAAAAGCACACAACTGTCCATCAATGACCAAGTGAAAAAGCTTTCAGCTTTTATTTTCCCCTCCTCTCCTTTTTAAACATGAAATCACCGTCCTCGAAAGGCAGAGGGAGATTGTTTTCTCTGCACGGTTTATGAATTTCACGCTCGTTTCAAAAAGCTGTCACTTCAAAATAAATCTTGGCACGTCTTCACGGCGAGGTTAGAAAACCTGCAAATCTCCTTTCCTACCGACACAAAGCCGAAGCAGGAAGCGGAGGAAAAAAAACATAAACAGTAACAATTGCGATATTAAGCAAAGTCTCAAATCCTGGGGTGTGAACTGGAGTAACTACCGGGCACCCACCATAAATCAGAGCTTCTTGTAGAGTCTGGAGGGCAAATACATCCTGCTTTCACACGCAGCTCGCCTAATCTGGAGGCCGTCGCATTTCACAGGCCTCTCCTCAGCTGTTCGCATGCACTCGCATCGCTGCTCTCTCGTCCCGTTAAAACATCGAAAACCAACAGCTGCCATTTTCAGAGATTTTGAAACAGCAGGTGAAGTTCTCAAATCATCTAGGCCACGCCACCCCCCCCCCCCCCCCCCCCCCCCCCCCCCCCCCCCCCCCCCCCCCCCCCCCCCCCCCCCCCCCCCAACACACACACACAGAAAATGCTGCCAGAAGCAGACGAGACCACGGGTTAGAAACAAGAAACAGTTTTTTTGCCGTTTGAATTTGCTTAAAAGAGAATGTCATTGGCCCAAATTAACACACTGTTGTGCAACACAAAAACCATGCTTGTTTCCACATCTGTCCAGAGCTGGTAAACCACAGCCAAACCAGAACAGCAGCAGTACGCTGAAGTTTGTAGTAGTTTCCTACACACAGAACACAAGTTGCTGAGCTGGTAGTTATTAATGATTTGTGGAAACCAGGTGGTGTGACAGGCAAATCTGCTAAATTTCCCCACTATTTGTCCATTCAAAGAGAAGAAACTAACCTAGTTTTAAAACGGCACGAATAAAAAAATATTACAGGTCTGGGGATTATAGTTATATACACAATATAATGGATATCAATATGTCAATGTTTTAAACATTGCCGGGAAATTAGTCTGAAAATAAGCAAAAACAAACATTAGCTAAAAACACCGCCAAAACATTCCAGGGCTCCGCTGTCGCATAAACTGGAGTTAAATTCACCCCAGGGTTGCCGACTTTTTAGTCAAACCAACATTTGTTGTCAACGCGGTGCACAACATTATTTATTTCCTGACATGGCCTCATACTTGCCCCTAACACAAACCCAGCTCAGGTTTCTGAAAGCGTACCCATTTCAGGACTATTTTGTAATACTGCGATGAAACTAAACACCGGTGTATAATCACTCATAATCTCACGGTCCTAACAAGACTCGTGCACTTGGCATCCAGCTAGAAGGCAACGTCAGGGAAAGCCTACGCTAGTATCAAAATGTCGTCCCTGCTAAGAACCAATAACGCTAGCTTAATATGAGAAGTTGCGTTCCTGTCGTTTCATGTGAAACCAAGAACTACGGGCATTAAAAACCATTTGTATTAAGGCAATACTGAACCACATGTTCAGCCTTCCTATTCTTTCAACAGCGAGTAAACGTTGTTTTCATCATTCTCCAAATACAAAAGGCCCTCACTGCAGCGTTCCATGTTTTAAACGAAAAAGCCATCTATAATTGCAACTCGATCGATATCAAAAGTTGTTCTCAAAAACTGCCTGGGTAATGATGCACGCGTTGTCACCCACAATTAGTCCGCGTTAGTTTTGTTTGGTAGCGGTTGCATTTGTTTGAGTAAGGAAACTATGTCATTAAATATTGAGATTACTTCGGTCATTCCCATGCATAGGCTTGGCCTAACAAACATGCATAAAACGCAAAAATATACAAAGGGAAATCTAAGCCAAAACCAGTCCATGACTTTACACCGCGAGAGCAGTGCATTAAAAATGAATCCAAAAACAGTTCACTGCAATACACTAGAGGAAACTTCCTACTTAGCCTGCTAGCAACATCAATTTTCATGCAGCACACCCGACTAACAACAGCCAAGTTAATTATATCTCCTTTCAAACCAGCTAAGATTGGATGACCCCTAAATCAGACAACCACCACATTTTTGTTGTAAATACATTTTTTTAATGTATACGAGTCTACAAAAGAGAAATTAAATATTAGCCAGCTAGCTATCCAAAAGTAGACTACACTGGACAGTTTGGAAGTTCGACGGGTTTGTAAATTAATGGCAAAAAATAAGTTATGAATAATGATGGCGAATGTCAAGAATGGCAACTATCGACACATTTCCCTGTAGTGAACATTTCCAGTGTCTAAAACAATCATACTGGGGAAAATAACTTTAAGTGCAGAACTATGTGTTGTAAACAACATGAAACGCCAAACTAGATAGTCATCAAGCCATATCTCTCGCCAGCTCTAATAACTTAGCAAGGCAGCTAAATCAGTCGACAGCCAGCGAGGGATATAACAGAAATGAAACCAAAACAACTTCGCTTACTAATACAGTAATAATTGCACCCTGTAAGTCCTACTTCATATAATTTATCCAAAGCAATCATCACGACGCTGACTAATTTTCGTTATTTTGAAACATGCAGGTTTCTTAACAGACAAGCAAGACATTTCAAATTGTAGTTAGCCCACGTTAGCAAGCTAGCCAAATAACAACATAAGCATTTATCTGATTGTTAACTTTAGTTAACGAATGATTAATCTTACGTTAACAGTAAACGCTAGCTGGCTAGCTAACAAACTAACATAGCGTACAGCTAGCCAGCCAGCTAACAGTTGCATAAGCGAAATAACGTTAGCTTCTAAGCTATGTTATAGAACATTTCAAATGCGCTGACTAAACAGTGTGAACAAGCAGCATGCATGTTAATTTCAGTAGCGTCAGATGAAAAATAAACTTCAGCTTGCTAGCTAGCTTGCTACATTCTGAATTTGCACGTTTGTCCAAAGCCGACACTTGTATTAAATGTTGATACACACGCAGTTTAACTTGTCAAATAATACCAAACAAAAACACTAGCCAGTGTTATAGAAAAACACATGCACTGTTATTATGCAATATCCTTAATTTTTAATCATGCACAACTTCGCAGTATGCAAATAAATGATGGATTGACGAGTGATGTTTGAATTGCAGTGCTCGACAGGCCTACAAGCCTGCTCTGCCCTGTTGTAGCTAACGTTAGCTCTTTTCAGCTAGCTAGTTAAAAATGGCTGCTTTCCTTTAGTTTTAAATCTCTTACCAGACAGAATAGATTGGAATGGCAATCCTCCAGGCTGGCCCCGTTCGGTACAAAACAAGAACTCATCCTTTCACTGCGAGATCGAACACTCCATCATTTCAGTTCCCAAGAAAGAAAGAACGATTTTCAAAAATATTTTCTAAGATGTATATAGCCTGCTAGCGAAGCTACAACGAGAATATTTTTTAAACAATCGGTTGGGGAATGTAATTCAACAACCCCTTCGATTCTTCTTGTCCGCCACAAATATCAGTTTCCAGAATAAAAGCATCCAATCCACCGCGTCGACTATGCTAAAATACTTCTATAAGTTAAGTTAATTTTTAAAAGACGCGAAAATGATCTTAAAACAAAAAGAAAGGGAGAGCAAAGAAGCAACTCTCCCCCTCCCCCTTTGCTTAAAACGGTCTTTGCTTAAAATCGTCCCCCTATTGCTCCATCAGCACCAAATTCGATTTAAAAATGAAAAACATCTTGTAAAAAACCGATCGAAAGCTGATGTTGGACTATATTTTTTCGGTCATTTTAACCATTATTTCGGTCTCTGTTCCTCCTGGTTTCCATTTGAATTCATGGATTCCTTTCTTTAATGGCGGCCACAGGGACAACTCTGCCTCCCGGAGCCTATTGGCTCGTTCGTGGTCATGAGGGGTGTAATAATACTGTAACTGATGGGTATTGCCGCTAGGCGAGAGCAAGTGGCGCTACTGAGCAACCAGATTTTGTTACTAATGATCAAACCTTTAAACCTGCCGACTTTCACAGTGCACCATCTAGCGCATTTAAAAAGAAATGCGCGCAAATATATTTATGTAAGTAAAGAATTAATCTCCTTGCAGCAACAGTAAGAATTAATCGAGGAAAATAGTACGCTTCATTGCTCAGATACGTGGACAGGACAGTACAGGGAATATTTATTTGTAGATGGATGCGACTATCACGTTAGAGTATTCCTGTAAACATGTTTGGGTTATCAGCTGTAATTGATTGGCTTTCTTATGTTTCCAACACGTTAGCTGATACATGTTTTTTGACCACGTTCAAAAAATAACTAAATATGAGAGTATTATTATATTTGTTTTTTTTTTGTTGTTGTTTTTTTGTAGGTTTTTAATTTCGCCAAATATAACCTAAAATTAATGTCTCACCTTTAACCTGCCAATTTGTTATTGCCACTTTCATTAATATTATAATAATGAAATAAAAGAGTCAAGCTTCATGCACGTAAGAACAGACATTTTGCTCCATTGCATTGCAGATTACAATGAGCATCGTTACAGGCCTCCAAAATCACTTTCTCTCAGTCAAACGTATTAACACCAGTTCATTCAATTATCTCACACATGCTTGTTTGATGTAACAGATTACAAAAATGATTAGATTCTCTTTCTTAATTTTATCTTTTAATCTATTTGGTCTGCCATGAAATACGCTAAAGCTGTTTAAAATAAGTATTTTCATTTAATGAATTTAATCTCCAAATTGATAGTTCACTTTGGAGAAAATAAATACATTTCAAGATGAAAAGAAAACCAACATTTCTATTTTTTTTTAAACTGAATTGTAATCAAAATAATCTTTTCACAAGGAAATACACAATCAATTTTCATTTGGTGGATATTTTTTCCACCCAATGGTTTATGAATAAGGGCATTACAAAATGTCATAAAGTTAGTGAAATACTGTTTAAATGAAGAACTGTGTAAATATGTATGAATAGATGTATCCGCAGTGTATACGTTGACTCACGATAACCTTGAATTAAAATAGCTTCTTGTGTGAACGAAAAGCGCATTTGCAGAAAATGTATTTTCCAGAAGTTATTTCCCATTCTAAAGACTATCGGGTAATAATGAAGGAATTCTGATTTGTGGAATAAACCCCTTCATATAAAGATGTGCCCTATTTCGATAGTCATAAAATTGATTACAGATCATATACCATGTTGATGTTCTTCTCAGCGTCTGTGAAAGTGTTCTAATCTCTGCATGTTGATTGTTCTTACCAATGGGCCCATGTTGGCACTTTTTCATTGATCCTCTTTTTCCTGTTCTCTCTCAAGATTTTAATAACAAATGGAAGAAATCTGTTTGATATTATTTTTAGAAAACATCAGATAACACACCCTTGAATATAACATAAAAAGAAGACATTTCAAATACATTTAAAAATCAGCTGGGACAGGAAGGCAAGGCACCATATTTATATTGTGTGAAATGCTAACAAAATAATAAAAGTGTATGTCATTGCTTTTGCTTTTGTCATCCTTCAATAAACATTTCTGTTTACGTAGTGAGAGTTTTATCAAAAGCAGATTGGATTAATCAGATAAAAGAGCCCATATGTTTGACAGTCTAGATGTTTTGTGTTGTACTGTACAGTATGTGTCTTGAGTGAGGTGACAAAGGTGAGTCACATTTGAAACACAAATCATCTCATCTGCCTAAAGTGTGGTTCTAAAAAACTGTGATACACAGCTATAAAACCAGTGTTGACGTGTCTATTTGAGAGGAAACTGTCAAATGTTATGAGGAGGGAAATGCTACAAACGGAATGTTCAAAAAGGCAGTGGGCGTGATTTCAGTTAGTGTGTGAAATATTTCAGAAGGGGTATCCAGGTAAGGTGCAGCTCTGCTGTATGGATGGATGGGCCGAACGGGCTGGCATGAATGCTAGTTGGCATGACAATGTGTTATAGCATACAAGTGACACCCACCCCCACCCCCCCACCCCCCCACCCCCAGGTCGGTCATAGTTCAGCTGCACATCCTCCAACTCATGTGTTCAGCTCTTCCTCCAACTCATCTGTGAGCATGACTTGTTGACCAATGTGCGAAAAGAAGCAGCGCATGAGAGTGCTTGCTTGTCTTTGGCCCTACCAACTTGACCAGAGAGGTTGTGAGGAGCTTTAGAGACATTCAATGATATTGCTGGCAGTGAAGCATAACAGCTATGGAACTGGGGTTGCAATGCTGAGGCTAGAGGTTTGATTCCTAGGTTGGGTGCTGCTGACGCAGCCCAGAGCTCGGTACTGAATGGTTTCAGAAAATATCCAGGAGTATAACTGAACTGCATGCATGAAGAATGTAAGCTGTGGTAGCTTCTCTCCTAATTGGCTGAAATGTAAAACTGTAAAATGCACTACAAATTGTAAGAAAAAGAGGGAGAGTCATGAAAAAAAAAAATGTTTTCAGAAAGCACCGTTTTCATGTGAAGTTGATATCCCTAATTACCCAGGTTTTTGCTTCAGCCATTTTTGCTGAATATCTAATTTGACATGCCTCGCAGTGTTGTAATGAGACAGGGTTTCACTTAAGCTCTATGTGTGGGTGAATCTAGCAGAGGGGAAAATATACATTTGCTTGTGCGAGCGTCGAGCCTGAATGCAATTTAAATGTGGCCAGTTCCTATTCAAATACAAGATAGAGTGGAATTGGGCATTGACCTGGAAGTGCAATCTTTGGCACTGCTGGAATTAAAGTGACACTGGGAAGTGAATGGTGTGATCAGTGCCGTTCATTTCTTATGTAGTCATCTACGGTATTAAAGCAAAAATATTATTAACCATGCAACGCTTTAAATCTTTTTTTGTTATTTTCACCGGCACTTGAACATGAGTAGCTTGACAGATTGCACTAGCCACGCAGGATGTTAATTACTAATTGATTACTGCCAATTTGTGACGAAAAAAAAAAAAAACTGTAAGAGGTTACACTTAAACTGAACATAAAATGAACTAAATGTGAACTGAATATAAACTGAACTACAAGAAGATTGAGGCATTGTTAGAAACTGTATACAATTTAACCAAAATAATTAATATATACAAGAGTACAAATTCCGAGAGGCAAATTTGAGCACTCGGCCTGTACTGCAGAACAGCGATTACCATTCTCCAACGCCACAAGCTTCGCTCACCTCCAAGCTAAACCTCGTTAGGGCAGCTCACGGAACGGGGCGCACCGCCCACAGCAGAGACGGAGACTGGGGGGGGGCCAGCGAGCGCTGCTGCTTTTCAGGCATCACGTGTCATTTCAGACGCTTTCTGCGGATCGATAAAATTGACCGTCCGGGTCGAGTGTTTTCTTCTTCGCAGAGTTCAAAAACTGCACTCCGGCGAGGTCACGGGGAGCCAGCCGGGGGGCCGGGAGGCTAAGGCTACGCGGGCCGCAGTTCAGCGCCAGAGCCCCTGTTTACAGAGGTTAAGAGGTAATATCCTGTTCTCAGTCTCGGCGGTAATGGGGATGGGTTAGAAATTACTCGGGTCAGGAAGGTCGCCATGCTGACATAAAGCAGATACAGTCTTCTATTTCCAGAGCAGATCCACAAAATACATGATGATGGGGGGTTTTTTTTTGTTTTGTTTTTTTGTTTTTTTTTTAAACGTGCGCTGCTTAAAGATAACAAGTTATTCCACACCTGGCATGACCTTACAATTTATCAAGACAAAATGGAGTACAGGGATGAAGTCATTTTGAAATTAATTGAAACAATTTGTTCAAATTAACGAAGAATCTTGCTGTGGCAGTATAGCTTGAAAAGTGCACAGAGGCTGAGGGAGTTCCCTGTACATTTTGACCCAAACCCTGCCCCCGACCTCCGCCCCCCCCCCCCCTGCCAAACTGTGGTGTCTCTCTCAGTGTGCAATGTCTGGGAAAGTGCTAAGCGTTCGGATTTTGGCGATGTGCTTCTGGCCACGCCGGTTCGTCTCCGTCTCCCAGCACACAGAGGAAGTCGCGGCCGCAATAGAATACCGATTGAAACGTCAGCCGTGGCCTTTTCGGTCCAGAAACAGGCACTCGCGCGCAGACGCACCGACGATCTCCCATTGAGCCGTTACCCTGTCAGAATCTCAGCTCGATCGGCCAACGGCAGGCAAGGAGCGCGAACCACTGTTTTGATAAGGCCTGATTCATCTGGCAGGTGTTAATGGATCATTGACCCGACGGTCCCCACCCCCCCGGCATATCTGTGCGCGGGGGCTTCTGTGTGGGCCGAGAGCCCTCTCCTCACGTCAGACACGCCCGGCGCTGCGCGCCAAAGGGGACCCGCATCTGGCTTCAGCCAGCCACTGGGAAGGGCTCCTTTTTTTGAATCGGTTTTTGGCTGAGCCGGGGGAAGCCGAGCCGGGTTTCGCGGGGGAATCGCTTCGCACACCTGCGCCCATCGCACGCCGCAGATAAGGCTTTGGCTGATGGCTTTCAGATCCATCAGCCAGCTACCATTTTCTGCTTTTTGTATTTGGGGAAATAATGAAATCATAGTTCTGTGTGTGTGTGTGTGCATTTGTGCGTGTGTGTATGGTGTGTGTGGTGTATGGTGTGTGTGCATGCGTGTGTGTGTGTGCATGTGTGGTGTGTGTGTGTGTGCGCGTGTGTGAGTGCATATGTGTGTGGTTATGTGTGTGTGTGAGGGACCTTTCCCTCCAGTTCAGATGAACACGGATGAGGCTGGCTGATGGAATAAATTCTATGCTCGCACTACACCAAATGAAAATTCTAGACATAAATAAAGCTTTGGGTGCCATTTTGTTGCTGACTAGACAGGAGTTCTAGTTTCTGCAGGGCTGAAGTCTTTTTTTTAATTATTTCTTTTAAGAGTCGTGCATCCCTGCTGGTAAATGATCTGACATGCTTTTTTTCTTTTTCTACAGTCCTTCCGCAGCCCTGGTTGTTAGACGCCCTTGTTCTCTCTTGTAGCTGCGAACAGATGGAGAAAAGGTGTCTGTAGCGAGATTTTTTTTTTTCCTTTTTCCCCCCCAGAAGAGCAGCCTCCAGCATGCAGGAACAGCGTGGGATTAATAAATGCAATAAGATTCGGTGCGGATTGGAGGCTAATGAGATGAGTTTCCCCTCCCCGCCTCCCTCTCGGTGCCAGAAAATCAAGGTTTTTTTTCTCCCTCTTTTTCACGCGGGAAAAAAAAGGAGAACATTGTGTGAGCGACACCATCATAAACAAGAAGCGCAAAAACAGCCAAAGGAGACGACTGTCAAAACATGACCAGTGAGAATTACAAATGTGCGAGCCGCATTCCTCTGTGGCAGCACGCTTTTTCATTTTACTTTATGCAGCGTGATGGCTTAACCCCAAATGCCCACAGATTTTAGGAAACAAACAAAAAAAATCTGACCTTTTTTCCCAAAAAAGTTTTCCTGGAAATGACTGAATTAAAAAGAACACATTTTCCCCCTTTTTTATTACTTTTTTTTTGCTTGCGAGTTGGCCTTGGATGAAATGTGTAAAAGTGTCTCCTTTTAAAAATGGTTATTTTTCACGATCTGATTATGAGTCATACGTAAACGATATGTTTTGTGCGTTTTACACATGTGAAACACAATACTTTCCTCAAAAAGATGCAGAAGATGTCCAGGGTTTATTTTAATCCACGTCTGCCATGTTGTCCAAGAACAAGTACAGTGTTCTTGGCATTTTCGGCTATAAAACAGGGGCTTTCCCGTAAAGGGGTGGTTCCTCCTGGTTTAGAGAAAACGTTACATTCCATTATAGTCAACAGTTTCCACACCAATCCCACCCGTTGCCATGGGATTCTCTCCCACGACTGGATTTCTGTGGCCTCCTATATAAGGACAGAAATGTATCTGTAGCATGACGGAAACCACAGACCCATCCCAGAAACACTTGTGTTGTATGATTCTGGCATGCACACACAATGGGAAAATTGAGGCTTTCACAAATTCTTGTAGACCGACTTTTTTCTGTTCATTGAAAGAGGATATGCATATTCATATGTATACCGATAGCAATAATGATGACAAGATGCATGTGTTAAATGCGTTGGTAAAGACTGCACTTGCTGTAAAAACATTTGTGACACATACATTAGGGAAACTGATCGTATGCCAAAAGCAAAGCTTGCAGAAATATCCTTGGCAAAGGGTGAGAGTTTAATTACCATAGTTACCCAAGTAATATTTACACGTTGCCAGTGTATTATAAGGAGACACGGAGGGGTTTCAGCAAAACTCCATGACAACAGAAGCCTTCAAAACTGTTGCCGTATTATTGGGCTAAACGGACAAAAATTACTTAAGCAAAAAAATGTGTTGCCGCCACCCACGCAGACCAGGGAGGGCAGACAGCCAGTGGCCACCTTGAACGACTGCTATCAATGCCCAGCATGAAAGCTGTTCCAAGAAGACCTGCTGCGCATTTGGAGACGGGAGTCTCGAGGTTGAGGGTTTGCTGCCAGCGCCACAACAAAGGACCGTTGCCCCGAAAAAAGACGTGCCAGATCTGCGCGCGCGGCAGTTTTCCGTGCGTCTGAGAGGGACCGTCGACGGGAGATCAAAGCGAGGGAGCTAAACCCTCACATGTCTGAGCTAAACGGCTGCGGAGCGGGGAAGTGTCTGGGCGCGACGAGACTGAGCACACAGCCAAGCGCGGAAGAGAACAGGCGGGGAGAGAGACTCGGGAGGAGGAGGAGGAGGAGGAGGAGGAGGAGGGGGGAGGAGGAGGAGGTGGGGGACCGCGGTCACATCGTCGCTCAAAGAACGATGCGCTAAAACACGGAGCGATATCTTGCGGCAGATGTGTCAAACTCCAGGTCTGGAGGGCCGCGGTGTCTGCAGGTATTTGCGATTTCCTTTCAGTCCGCAGCCTATTGGCAACAAGGTGCGCAGACTCACTAGCCAATCAATGACTTGCGATAATCACTCATGCAGAAACACATGAAAAACCAGCAGATGCCGTGGCCCTCCTGGACTGGAGTTTGACACCCCTGTCTTACAGGGTTCCACCACACAGCCATTATTGATAGTGTCCAAATGATCTGTTTATTGGAGGCTGTGAAAACACAATCCCTCAAGATAATGTGTCAGGACTGGCAAGTCTGAACTAATTGTTTCACCTTAGACAGGCAACACTTCTGTGCTGTGAATTATGCATAATTCATGACCTGAGACATGGGGATGTATCCTTCTCAATTCATGTCCATTTTCCAATCCACCACATCTGAACCCATGTTACTTTCAATATTTTACTGAAAGCGTTCAAAAATACTAAGTCCCAAGTGATAAACCGGGTGGTTTCAACAAATTTGCAGTTGTAGGATTGATATGAAATAACATTCCCAGTAGGGATATAGGACACAAACTATTTCCAGCTTATGGGTAAGTCAGATATTTTTTGTAAGTAGGCAGTTACAGAATTAAATTACACTGCACTGAAAGCTCGGATGTTGTCCTACAAGATGTGATTTACATTGACAGGTAAAACCTGACTGACAGAAAAGACAGGAAGGAGGGAAAAAAAGAACACGAAACAATTCACAACAGGATGCGAAGCCTGCGTTAGAAACGACAGAAACAAAAATATTTCAAGGGATCTGACTGAGCTACAAAATTTAATTCGACAGAACTTTAACCAGACTGCTCGTTTTAGCATGTAATAACCACTCCATTGTTGCTGGATTTCAAAATGAGTTACCGCGCGATGTTTTTTTTATTTTTCCGCTGGAAAGAAAGGCTTGCAGCAACTGTGTCTTGAAATAAACACATTTTTATTAGCTATCGACTTTCCACCCGAATGATGGATCATCAGAGCGGGCCCACATTTAACTAACAAATCTGCAGGTGAATCTCATCACACCTGTAGAAAAACAGGACTAGGCGTGCGTGCGTTTCTTCGGGAAAACGAGACCGCGACGTTCGATTACCTCGCTCAAATCGTTCCCTCTTCTCCCCGCCCCAGTCTTCTTGCACTGTCCAGCGAGGAGAGAGGGAGGGAGAGAGGGAGGGAGGGAGGGAGGGAGGGGTGCGGTGAGCTTCTTCCTTTCCCGTACCTGCCGCCAGGTAATCGGGCGACTCGGGCGCCTGGAGCAGCGTCAGGTGCTAGACGCGTGACGGGTTTCCGGGCGGATCCTCCTCCAGCGCAGGCAGGTAAGGTGAGCGCTGGCGGAGGCGGAGACGGGCGCAGGCACGGGCGCGGGCGCGGTTACTGTAAGGGCTTGGATCCTCCACAGAGGGCCCCCCCCACACGCCTCTTCCTTCCCGGGCCGAAACAGCGCCGTAAGGATCTGCGCGTCCCAACAAGGCACGCACCTGGTGAGAGGAGTCACGGAGAAAGGCATGTCTAACAAGCATCAGCACAGCTGCGCGGGCAGGACTGCAGGGAGGGGGGAGGGGGGAGGGGGAAGTAAAAGTTTAAAAAAATATTCCTACAATAATGTGGGTAACCACAGTCGCCAAGCTGTAGATGAGGCAAGTTCCCCTCAGCAGCAATGCAGGTCCACTCTAATTTCACGTAAGATTGCATTGGCTATGGCAATATGCATTGTTTGTTCTCAAGAGCGAGCAGATTGGAAATGTGCATAGTTTATTGATTATGGATTACATATGTCTGCTGCAGCAACAGTGACAAACTATTATTGTTTGCAATCCCTTCCACCAAGACACACATGCATACACACAGATGGATGCACAAGCACACATGCACACACACATAAACACACACATATGCACAAACAGGAACACATATACATACACACAAACATGTAGGCCTACACACACACATGCACAAACACATGTACACATACAAACACACACACATACACACACATGCACAAACATGCACACACACACCAGCACAAACACACACATCTACACATGTACACACACACACCTGCATGCACGCAAACAAACACACACTTACACATGCACACACACACACCTGCAAGCAAACAAACACACACGCACGCACACACACACATAGGCCATATATAAAGGGAACACAAAGGCATTTCTGTAGCGCTGGGCAGAGCAGGGTGTTCTGCAATCACTCTCTCCACAGCATGCAGGCCCATTGCTCTGCAGTGAGATTAATATGGAAATGTTCCTCCAGATAGCACCTGTTCCACCCTGCTCTCTTATATAAACACCGACGGCTAACCTGCTGAGTGAGACAGATGAACGGGTCCGCTGCGCGCCAGGGACAGCCTCGGGCTGCGGCGAACACAGTCGCGAGTCGCAAACATCACACCAGCCCTATGATCTGCCTCGCACAAGCCCATTCGCCGTATTCCCCTGGGCCGGGATAAAAATGAGGTAGGAAGGAAAACCAGAGCAATGAGAACACGGTCGATGCCTTCATTTCCATGACTGGTGCTGGCTCGCGATCAGGGTTCAATGAAACTGCGGAGAGAAAGACAATGAAGAAGCACATCACGCCCATACCCTCCAAATCTGTTCGGCACGTCATGTAATGACGATAATTAGTTGGGCTTCCAGGGAGAAGTGATCGTTTTAAAGTGGTTTTCTCAGTATTGACTTCAATCTCCCTTCGCTGTACTTTCTTCCTTCCTCACAATCCCGTTATGCACATTAAGTTCGGGTCGATTTTCATGAAACGATAAATGCCGGTAAATAAAATGGGTCACAGCAACCAAAAGAGCTGCTTTGATTAACAGGCACTAAAGTTCCCTTCTGTGCACAGTTACAGTTTCATTGCCAGAATCGTCAAGTTTTATTTGTTATGGAAAAGACACATTTCAGACAACAACACTTAAGAGTCCTGTAGACAGTTCCGCAGCCATGTGGTCTGGAGCCATTTGGCTTGCAAATCAGCAGGGTGTTCAAACATATTGAATATCCTTGAGCTTGCATAAGGTCCTGTTCAGAAAGAAAGGTGTGGTACCGACTTGCACTCTCTCAACCTCGGTATTTGTCGCACATTATCGGTTGAAACATATCAGTTTATGCTCTCGCGAATCGACTAGTTCTTTCTTCTCTTCCTGTGTTACACGTTGTGAGAGGGAGGCAGTGGAAATAAAATAACAGAATAAAAAAAACACTCACGAGATGATTGCAATCTCTGTGCCCCGAACGCGGCTATGTGCAATGTTGACAGCTGCGCGAGGCTCGATTGTGTCGTTGAAAAACTCTTCCATGATTGAACCAGTCGCAGTTTGTGGCGTGGGACAGAGAGAACTCTACGTGTTAACACGCATTTTACTGCCCTGTTAACACGACGTTAACGTCTCGTTATTTGCTCAAATGGCCTTCCATAAGAGAGAAACAGAGGGAAGAGCCCACTGCTTCGGCTATTGCTAGATTAGACAGTCATATAGTGTGTCATATGACTGGAGCTCTGCCGTTCCCACAGTCCTGATGTCACCTCTGTTCCCATCCGCAGTCAGTCACACTGGATACTAAGGACAACTAATAATTCACTTCCTGGGGGGGGAAAGAGAGTCACATTTGCCCCCACAGGCCATACAGTAATATTTACATTCTAAATGTCTGAATTATTTAGGAATGTAGACTTCATTTTTATTAAAGGGGTTTATTGACTTTTGTCCAAAAAATGAAACATCTGAATGGACCAGCTGTGGGTGTGAGAACATGCACATTATCACTGAAAACATAAGAGAAAAGTCCCAGTCCCCTGTTCAAAACAAATTATGTACCATTGCTTGGTGGTAGTCCAAATGCTAAACAGCAACCAGAGCCTCGGTCTCAAACAGCCCATATTTAGTTTATCTTATTTATTTTATGGCAGATTACATGCATACCACAGTACCAAGTCGCATTGTAATGGTGTAGAGATCGTTTTAAGGGATTAAGTGTGCTGGCGTACTGACCTGTAGGCCTAGTCCTCTAGTAACAGGTCATATTCCCTGAGCAATTAGCAGCACTGCTCTTGTATGGTGTATGACTTATGTATGATCTGTAATGTGAAATGAGCTTTAGCATGTACAGTCTGCCTCATTTCACCGCCTCGTGCACACACAGTCCACCGTTCTGCAGACCCGGGGAGCCTGAGCAACGCGCTAAATGAGCAGCGCACGACCGCGCTTCTGCACGGCGACTTTTAAAAACGGGCTCAGAGGACATCGAGCCGCTTTGATCTGGAGGACGCGTTTCCGCGAGAGTGCGTTTGTCTGTCTCGGCCCCTCACTGATCTGCCCTCTCCCCGTCTCCCACGGTTATGACTCACCGTGCCGTTAGACAGAAGGTACCCCCTGAGGAGCGCAGACAGCAACTCCCCCCCTCCCCCCACCCCACCCCACCCCCGCCACTGTCTTAAGAACAGCTCTCCCACTCCACTCTCTCCCTCTTGCTCTCTCTCTGTTGCTTTCTCTCTGCTTCTCTCTCCCACTTTCTCTATTTCTTTCCCCTCTCTGGCCATACATACTCCTCTATAAGTGCTCGTTGTTTGTTTGGGGAGTGTTTTTTATTTTTTATTTTTAACTATAAGACCCAAACCGCTGGGAAGCGTCTCAGGAAACTGACGTGCCTAACTGGTTTAAGCTTGACTGCCGTTCCCCTGCCCGAGATCCAGCTCGTGGCCGCCGGAGGAAGCGAACGAGTCCCAGAGTATTTGCGAATGTAATTTCCATGCTTTAAAACATCTTTCACAGTCAGTGGTTCATCTCCGAGAAGGTCTCGAGCCTGCATTCATCAGCACGGCTTCCTGCAGAGACACTGGGAACATTATCTGCGCAATAAAAAAAAGAGTGCAGGAACGGCTTAACCCTCGAGGGCCCGGGCTGCGAAATCATTTAATCCAGACGCACGTGCTGCCGACATAAGAAGTTTAAAGGTGATATGTAAATGTGTACGCATATTGAATATCTCTGAATTTCGGTATGGCCTATAACACTCAATGGATCCCTCTGAAGCAGTACTGGAACCCACTCCTCTGTATCCTGTTAAATGTGTTGTGGTACTCGAAGGGCACATAAAAGAGCCAAGGATGCTTGTATTCAGCAAAGTCAAATTCATCGCGAGCATTAAAGAGATAGATGATTCACAGGATGATAAAATATCAACTTATTTAAAAAACAGATTTAAGGAAATGAATAGGCTTTGGTCACTGTGTACAAACAATTAATCATGGCGGTTTTGTGTATTCTTCATGACCTGTGCCTTTTTCCACAGAAATATTCTGGTAAGCCATATTTCATGAAGATGTTTCGGAAAAAAACAATTATTTGTAAGGACAGTAATATTTACGGTGTGCAGCACAAGAGATTTTGCTTTCGAATTTGTTCTTTTACATTGTGTTTACTGTCAATTACATACGGGCGAAATATTAACATTACGACAGCTACTGCTAGCGATTATAATAGTGCTGTAGATGTACTAACCAAACCAAAAGGGTATTTAAAAAAAGCTCCATTTGAAACTAATTTCACCACAATCTGACAGTGCAGTGTGCACCATTGAAAAGTAGAGGGATTAAGCTTTCAAATGAGGCACGCTGTTGCTTTGTGTGTGGGGTGGGCGCATTAAGTCAACACCTCAGGGGGGCCTGGCAACTCATACATTATAGTCTGATAATGAATTTGAGCAGAGAAAATGAATAGAATGAACTGGAAGCACTGAGGCACCCTTGATGACAGCTGTTGGGGATGCAGGGTACATTTCTGGCCAAAAGAGGGATTTAACGGTTTATTCTGGATGTGGCAAAAGGATGCAGCAAAACACAAAAAGTAATTAATAAAATAAAATTTAGCTATACTATTTTTCGGCCAGCCGGAACATCAATCTTCACACTATAATTAATTGTAAAAAAATATATATAGGTATGCTGGAGATAATTATAATCTCAACTCCAATTGACCAACTGATGTGACAAAATCGTCTGATTTCATTTTTTTTTTTTTTTTTTTAACAGCCCAAACAATCAAGTATAATCATAAATTTGGGATACTAGTCCTGCACTTCATACCGATGTGGAATTTATACCATGTGGGGATGAGGTAGAAAGTCCACGTTCAGAAAGTAAAAGTCCTCTCCAGTATTTTGTTCCAATCACCTGGATTTGCACATTAGCACAATTCTTCAGCCAGGAGCTAGGACTAATCAGTGAAATCAGCTGGCAGAGTTCATGGGTGGAAAAAACACACAGCAGGACTTTCACTGTCTGACTCCAGCACGCTCCATCTCTGGACTGTATCCTGTATCTTATCGCATGTTTTGGCATACACATGTATTCTGTCTGTCTTGTAATGCATCAGCATTTATTTTCCAAGACCATTGTCCCCTTTGGGTATTATAAAGCCTATTTATGTATTGCATAATTCAAGTTTTCAAGGTGCCAAACACGTTGAAACAGAATAGCAACATAATCAAATAGAAAGCTTTAGAATTTTACTCTCAAATATGCCTGCACAATGAATAAGAGGTTGAGTGTTAAATGAAAATCTATTAATTTCATATGATATATAGGGTTCAGTTTGCCTCAAACTGAACAGTATAACAAAAATTCGCCCAGATACCTTGATCATATTTGGGGAAAAGGTCTCATTGTGTCAACAGTAAGCTTTTATGCATAGGCCCAAGGAATGTTTGCTTTCAGTCAACTGGGGACGTACATGTGGAAAATCCATTCTCCTAAAATTATATCAGAACACAAATCTGCAAACAAAAGACCCTTTTTTGGGATGAATAGCCTTGACTAAAAGCTACTGTTGAATTATAGTCCCTTTCCAACAGTATGTAAAAACATTCAGATTACACACAGTCATCTGATAAGATAATAACTAAATCCATTTCATGCCGATGAATAATTAAATCCATTTTAAGATATTTCATAATCAAACATTGAAAACAGTGTTGCAGCTTCAGCTACATTCCTCCTTCAGTTTGTTCACTCTCTCCTCTTTTCTAGCCGTCTTCCTTTCTTTTGTCTTCCACAGGGCTCAGAGGAAACCAATTTGGTGGTTGTTCTATAATGTATTTAGTGGGATTTCTATCGGAGAAATGCATAATTAATGACAGGTCTACTGTTTCTCTGTGAATGCAGAGGCTCGCCGCTTTCAACTCCAAATCCCACGTTCCCTCTCCCCTCTGCAGGGCTCTCTGCTCCGCCCAGTCGGCACATGGAGGAAAGCCCTCAGTGGCTTCCGTGCTTTAAATTCAGGCCCCGGTACACCCAGGCACACGTCCGGAGGCTGGCTAAATTAAATTTGCAGCACACACACACACACACACACACACACACACATACACACACGCACACACACACACACACACATTATTTATTTATTTATTTGCTGCATTTCAACAACTGATTAGTCTCCTATGGCCCGTATTTCATGCTAGAGTTAGCAATTCCATTCAGCAGTCGGCTAGCTTATCCTGAAGTCAAATAAGCTCCGTCTCTTGAGGGAATTCAGCCCACAAGAACACAGCTACTTCATTTGAGAGGGGGGGGGGGAACAACTCTCACCAAGGTGAAAAATGACTAAAACACCAACAGCGAAATGGGAAGTAGGTCTACTGATATAGCTCTATCAGTGTACCATTATCTGGTTATCGAAGAAAAAACACAAGACAACCAAACCACAACCCTTTTGTTGCCATGCCATGTAACCCTAATCAAACCCAGCAGTTTACTGCTTTTCCAGAACAGTGGGGGCATCTCCATTTACCTCGAACTGAGCCATTTGTCAAGAAATATAAAACTGTTATAACAGTTCATCTTAATGGCAGAAAATAAATGGCCCCTCAGCTCTACTGGTTATCAGATGTTCATAAATCAACCCAGAAGCAGACCGGTGCCATACAAAGAGATTGGTTTACTCACTTAACCAGAACAGGCCCAAATGACAGCAATGAGCCTGAAAGACAAGGCAAGGTCTCTGTAGTCAGGGGGGGGAAAATCCTCCCTTGGGCAAAATCTCCTACACAGTCAGACACAGCACCTTCATCGCAACGGATCTCGACTTGGAGCATTTGCTCTGTTCACATGATACCTAATACCTGAACTTCAAGTCCCTAGACTGATAATGAAACGCAGATTTAACTGACTGAAAGGCTTACTGTACTTCAGTAGGTATAAGACCGGGAGGAATACACCAGAACAGTAGGGAGCATGCTATACTAATACACTGGTGACTAACACGTGAATTACACCGCGTTCAATCTATTGACTTTCAGTGGGATTTAACGTCACTAGGATTACATGTAAACTGTCGCTTTAGAAATATTCCCACTTTTTTTCTAAATCAGGTTCGGCTCTGTGAATGTGCCTTTTCTGGCCAGCACAGCACCGTTTGCCCCTGCAGAAGGAGCTCAGTGGGTGACTATAGCCCGCGCATGCTCTTCTGATCCACTCACCTGAGAGCTAATGATTATTTTCCACAACTACGGCCGATACAGAGAAGAGGCGTAGGCCTGTCTACGACAGATAATAAGCGGCAGCCTGTGGGCCTTTGGAAGGAGCTAATGCGGCCGACTTAAACCTGCCCCTACCGCTGGCAGGACAGGGCTAATTATGTCCCGGGGTCGCAGACGGAGTGTGGCACAGTGTGGCACAGGACGGAGTGTGGCACAGTGGGTAAGGAACTGCGCTTGTAACCGAAAGGTCGCAGGTTCGATTCCCGGGTAAGGACACTGCCGTTGTACCCTTGAGCAAGGTACTTAACCTGCATTGCTTCAGTATATATCCAGCTGTATAAATGGATACAATGTAAAGTGCTATGTAAAAAGTTGTGTAAGTCGCTCTGGATAAGAGCGTCTGCTAAATGCCTGTAATGTAATGTAATGTAATGCAGACTCCTGGTCACAGACGGACAGTGATAGCTCCGTCTCGCACCGTGGATATGTCGGGTGCGAGGCCTTCGCCTCTGAAACGAGCATCTTTGCTTAATTTAAGACGCTCGTCCGGTTAGTTTTCAACACAGACAATGTGACATTTGCAACTGGCTGAGGATGCAGTGATTGGACCGGTTTAAGACTGTGACTGCACTTTCTAAATGGGGTAATAAAAGAAAAACAGGTGTTTTTAAAAAAAATCTATTATCTTCATCGAAGATGCTCACAACATCACCAAAAATTGTTTTTTTTTAAATTAAAAACACAAGGAAAGCTTCCCAGCATTTCATTATGTTTATCTGAATGAAGAACCTGATATTATGGCAGTGAGGGAATACAGGGCAGTACATAATTAATAAACACTGACTCGCCTTTTAATAGAATGCTTGCTGTCTGTTGTCGTACCACACGGTAGAATTAATCATTTATGAGTTGAATGGCATTGAACGAATGTATTATTTAATAACTTCAGCATGACTCCACACTAATATACTGCATTTCATCCTTCTCACCACAAACCCACACACTCAAATCTGTACGCTTTGCATCACCACAGATGACAAGGTTCTGTCTTCCACTGAAGTTATTGCATTGCACATTTGCCAGCTTGAAAAAAATGCTTGTGTGAATAACGTGAATAATCCTAAAGTCAATGACTCAACAAAGTCATGTTCATTGGTCAGAAAATATATTCCAATAAAATTAGGTTTTAAATCAAGCAAAGGAAATTGCACTTAATTACTACAAAATTAAAAGGCAGTAACGGTTTCAATTCCAAAAAAAAGGCTTGTAGTCCTCATTCATGAAAAGATATTGTATTGGATTTAAACAAAAACGCATCACTAAGTTTGCAAGTGTGCCTAGTGTCGACATTATTGGCTTTTTGCCCATGACAATAGCTAAAAGCATTTAGTTTGACCTTTAGGTAGATAATCAAGTATTTTATTCTCTTTTTTGACTTGTGACTTAATTTTTGAATGGTACGCAGAAGGAGATGTGTTTCCATTTCCTGAGATTTCACTGTCAGTGTTGGCAGAGGTATAATTACCTTTGTCTCTATGTTCAGAGGTATAATTATCTGTGTCTCCCTGATCAATTCCTTGATTAGTCAAGAGAAACCCACAAGCTTGCTTCAGGACCTCACTTAGGCCAAGAGACCCGCAAGACGGGGAAACGTTTATAAAATTCCACCGAGAACAAATACATAAAACTTCAGTGGTCTATGTTTCCTGACATTTCCATGACAACCTGGCCACTGTTGCCTAACAGCGAACAGGGACACCGTCGTGTCATTCAGGAATTCAGAGAAATCCTGCCACACTCTAATTTAGACTCAATTCAATTAATTTTTTTTATGTAGCGGTCTTTTTTTTTAATTTTTTTTGTTTTTTACAGATAACTGCCACAAAGACGATTTACATAGTAGCCAAGCAAGAGACACAGCAACAAGACCAGGTTAAAACCTAGTATATGGCTGGACCTAACACACGTGATCCGGCTGACCAATGGTGTAACTTCATAACTCGGCCGACCAATGGTGTAACTTCATCACTCACTCACTCAGTCAGTCAGTCAGTCAGTCAGTCACAGACATTCGCGTTTGTAGGGCTGGCCCCGCTGTTGTGGTCCAGCCAAAAAGAGCAAACAGAGCAACGTTCCTTCCTATGTCAGACTCAACACAAAAGCACTACTGCGATTTTACACACATGGTTTGAAGTGAAACACGTCACCGTGTCATCCTGGAGATGAAACGGCGACAGAGAGAGAGAGAGAGAAAATGAATGCCGCCGAGAAGGATTCTATTTTTATCTGCGATGTCTTGTCCTCGGGAGTACTGAACGTGAGCGGTGAATAATTACTGTACGTCTGAGTCAGAACTCCTACAAGCTCAGGCAACGATCTCTGCAGACCAAAATCCACCGCCTTTGGCACTGCGCTGTGGGTATTAAGACTAAAGAAAGCAGCCTCTCTTCGGCCTTTTCACAGGGGACCCCAATTCTCTGACGCCCCAAACCTTTGTGTCTGTGAGACTCTGGATCTGGCACTTGATGGCGTGAAGAACCATCCAGAAACACATCCTTCTTTCTTTCTTTCTTTCTTTGGTCTGGGTCCTCAGGGCATTTTTGACTCCATAGTCTCTGTTCAAAAGACCAGCAGTCACGCGAAACATTAAATATTGGCTGCACAGAAATGCGTCTCCAAGTCGTTCAACGTATTCAATACGAAGCATGTTTTATATCCGAGTACTTCTTTTTGCCAAACACCCGAGGTAGCGAGGGATGAGGGAGACATAATGGACAGAGAGGTTGGAGAGCCAAGCCTCCCTCCCTCCTCAGCCAATAGGTAAGAAACACGCGTCGGCCTTGTTCTGTGCTTGGGGAGCTCGTCTGGTCGATTTGTGCTGTGGGCGCCGCAGTGTGAGCCGTCCAGCCTTGATTGGCTTCGCTGGGACCAGACTCCCTCGCGTCCTCACCTCGGGTCGGCTCCTGCCTCCCCAGGCCTTCGAGCTGCTCGTGCTCCGCTGTGTGTGTGGAAGACTTACAGCTATGCGTAGTCGCGAGTGCGGGGGTGGGGGGGGGAACAACCTTCAACCTGTCGGCTTTCATCCACTGCAGTTAACTGACTGTCGCAGAAAGAAAGAAAAAAGGAAATATCACAACCCTTAATTCCCTCGCCAGTGATGATATTAACATAAATTCTACAAGGACATTTTCTGTTGCCTGTCATATTACACCTCTGTACTTACACGCTAAAGCAGAACATTTGTTTACAACGACTTGAAAAAGAATGAAGAAGCATGTGATAGTATGAGTTTCACATGTATTGAAACATTATATATATAGTAATTATTTAAAGAGAGGAATACAAAGTAACACTCTGCTTGCATTGGTAGCATTCCTCATAGCCTAACCAGTGCTATCATACAGTGCCTTATAATCATTATCGTATTTGCAAAAAATGATAACCAGCTTACAGAAACTGGCATTCAAAGGACATGTGACATATGATGTTATGTAATGAGTGTCATAATGGTTACCAGTGCATGCTTTAAAGGCGTATTCCCATTGTTGTAAACTTGTCAAAATGTTCATGTATGATAATCCAAGAATAACCCCAATTAGATGGTAATGGTATTACAATGGCCCACTTCAAGTTAAGTGTCATTCAATGTAAATAATGATAGGACTAGATTTAAACGGAATACTCCTCACTTAAATAATCTCCAGCAGTACATTGCCTTCACTTTGTTTGAAGGGCTCAATGTGAATTTAGGCCAGGAGTGCTTTCGGTTTTCCACAGTAAAACAGAGAAACTGCCAAATTCAGACCGCAAATGAGAGAACAGCCAGTTTGAAATGCAAGACGGCTGAGGGAGATCCAACTGAAGAATAGTTTAGAAACTTATAAATAAACACGCGGCAGATGGAAATGAATCAAACTGACACCGAGGCCTATTCTTCTGGCTCCTCCGAACGCAGAGCGAGCTCATAAACCCCACGTCTCCTCTTCAGAACCGTCACGTGTGACTTTGCTTAATGACTTTATGAGTCATGACACAGAAGCAGAAAAGATATATGTCACCGCTCCCGCCGCCATCAGAATGCCCCTGCCCCTCCGCTTTAATTACTCACTACTGGAGTTTTATGACGTCGGGATGGCGTCGGTGTGCGTACCAGAAGCGCTCGCGGGCCAATCTCGAAAATTCATCATCCTCACAGCACCCACAATCCACAATCATCTTTCGAGCTGTCAGCTTCCTGCCTTTTTTCAGCTCTCCGACGAGCTAGCGGTCCTCGCGCAGAAAACACCGAGCTTCAAAAAATAATCCCAAAGGGGGGACGGGGAAAAAGAGCACAGCATCACACATGGCGCATGTTCACGTTAACATCCGTTACATGCTCTATGTAGAGGGAGGAACTGTTCAAATTTACGCCATAATATCCAGCCTATTGTTACATTACATTTAAGGCATTTAACAGATGCTAATTTCTGGAGCGACTTGCACAGCTTACATCATTTTACATACAATCCACTTATACAGCTGCGTATTTACTGAACTAATTCAGGTTAAAGTCTCTTGCTGAAGGGTACAACCGCAGCACCCACCTGGGAATCCAACCTACGACCTTGTCTATTATATTCTGAAGTGCGTGACCACTACGCAAGTGAATTAACGTGACGTGCTAGTTTTTGCTGCTGTTTGCAATTTCTGGGGTGGTTTTCAGTGTGTACCGGTGTGGTGTAAACAGAAATGCTCTCTTGTTATTCTTCTTCAGGTTGGCATAGATGTTTGTTTTCATCGTGGTCCAGCAAAGCTCTAAGCAACAGGAGCTGCGGGGGGAAAAATTCAGCAGCACTTTATTTGATGTTGATACGCATTATTCTTACAGGCATCAGGAGAGCAGTTAAAAGGTGACCATTAATTATGCAGACAGAGGTGGGGATGACACAATGTCACTCTCTCCGCAGGAGTTCACCACCTGCTTTCATTTCTGATGCTTGAAGGCAGTTCTGAAGTCAGAAAATCAGTTTTGGAATGTTTTTGCTTCTTTTAGTCACTAATTAATTGAGTTCGTATCTTTCAGCCGCTCATTAAACAAAAACTTAGCTGGACCGAAGACCAAAGGACCAAAACCACAGTTCTCATGTAAAGTTTTCTGGCAAAAAAAATAATTAAAACCCCTTTTAATTAGTGAACTGGATTTGTAACTTGAAAAGGCTGCAAATTGCATATGGGATAGCACTGTACTTTACCAAAGTGGCTTCAGTGTGTGTATGTGTGTGTGTGTGTGTGTGTGTGTGTGTATGAGTGTCTGTCTGTGTGAGAGTGTGTGTGTGTGTGTGTGTGCGTGCGTCTACATATATATTTTGATGACCTTCGGTATGATGATTTTCCAGTGACCTTCGGGATGCACTTATTGTACGTCACTATGGATGAAAGCCAAATAAATGTCATGTACTGTATGTATGTATTATACAGTATATAGCAGGATAAATTGACAATGTGTATGATGTAAGCAATGGAAGTTGCCCAAGATAAGCGTGTGCGAGGCAGATAAATAATGTACAAACATACAATATTTGATAGCTGCTTGTATCTACTGGAAGTTTGGCAGAATCTCACACTGGCAGCCAGCGGCATGAACAAGATTGACTCACACCTCTCGTTGCTCACCAGAACATATCAGCAAATGAATGATTTGCCTCCCTCGCGTCACCGTTGAATTAATGAGTAGTCTGTACAATGCCGAGCTCGTGTGTAGATAGGCGCCGCATTAATCCTATTAGAATATAAAGAGCAGAGAGAGGTGGCGGGGTAAAAAAAGAAGCTTGGCACAATGCAAGAAAAAGCCAACCGCGCTTCCAGCTCGGTCTAAGCGCACCCCCAGACCCGCTTCTCCAAGAGCGTCACTTGTCCCCCGTCAAACAGATGGCCGCGGGCAGAGCAAGCCGGCGTCAAGGACACGCGCGTGTCACCGTGTAGGAAAACCGCCCGGAACAACGCTGAGATCAGTGGTGCCGTCGGGCGCTCCGCGGGGTTAGGTCAAGAGATTTGCCTCGGACACCCCGCTACAGTTTGATCTGACCAGCTGGCAAGGCGGGAGTTTCGGTAAAGAGCGCGAGCAAAGCGCCTGTCGCATCCGCGGCTAAACGTAACGTACCTACAAGGGCATTGAAGGGCACCGGCCGCCTGAGACAATGTGGGACTGACGCCTGCATAGGTGATCGTCCAGATTATTTGCTCAGATTATGTACTGTATGAAAGGTCCATCCATTTATTTGTGTAAACAAGAACTCGTTCCCTAAACTTGCGCGCGATGCCTTTGTGGAGCTGACATTTGCGAGAAGAGGACTGAATTTGATGCATTATGGATTTCATCCCTGACCTACCAGAGGTCGTTAGTGTTTCCAATTCCATTTTTCTTCTTTTCTTGCGCGCTTCATCACCTTCGCGTAAGGGCAAATGCGCACTATCCAATATTAGCACAGAAGGGGTGGATGAATCCACAAACAACAGGACTGTGCCAATACAGAACTCACGCACTTCAAACTTCACTGTAGCCTCTATAAACAGCAACGCGCTTTTACATTTTATGCATATTGTTTATATACATTTAATTTGTAATTTACTTAAGCAGTGGAGCATTGTTTTGTGCCATAAAACAGAGAGACAGGCAGATGCACACACGCAAACACACACACACAGAATAATATATATGTATAATAAATATAGTCTTGCAGAAATAATCACAGCCGAAATGAGTTTAAAAACATTTCTGAAATAAAGTATAAGTGGACTTTCGTTGAAAAGTAATTGGATGAAAAATAAGAGAAATTCACTTAATAGGTCAATTATGAGAGGGAGGTGGTCACACTTGAGAAATCAGAGGATCGGAAAGGGGGTGATTTTCGTGAGCGAAACCAAGGCGCTTTTGAGTCGCTCTTAGCGGTACCTGTCTCCTTCACAGAACATTTTCAGGTATTTTGTGTCAGTGGGGTGGATTTCCTCAGCCTTTCACCACCACAGCGGTGGCCATTAACGCGAGAGCCAGCGGTGGAATGGGAAAGGTCGGCTCCACTCGGGTCCTGGTGGGCCGCAATCAGCCAGTTTCCCCTGCTCCCTGTTACAGTCAGTGCTGAGGAGGGAAACTAAATGGGCTCAGGCAAGACCATCATTATTAGTACCAGCTGGTGAGGAGCTTGGCTGGAACAAAGCCTGCGGGCGCTGCAGCAATTCAGGTCCAGGTAGGACCAAGCAGCCCCCGACTACACACAATTTTGGAGTCACGTCCAATTTGTATTATTAATGATTCCTTTCGGATTAATCCTCTTGATAAAGGCAGCGAAAGAAATAATGTTTCTACTGATATGTTTTGGCTGATAAGCAAATGGAGTGATAATGTCTTGGGCCAACAAAACAGAACTAACTGCCTGTTGGCAAGCGGAGCTGCTGTCTATGCCAGCTGAATCCAGTTCCAGCTGACCACTCCACACAGGAAGTTCTGCCTCAAATAGATTCATATGTGCACATTTGTATTTGAACTTTAAAAAAAAAAAATTATATTTCTGACATTCTTCCTCCAAATCATATTCGGCACATGGTTTCACTAGCAGGACTGTCAGCAGCCAATGAAAATAACCAATTCTATAATGTCACCCGCCAACAATAAAACAGCTAATTGGTTGAAGCTCTAAGTGTTTCCCGTAGAACCACAGTGAGAAGTGGTGAGGTGGCCGTAAAGACACAGCCCACATGTTGCGAGCACCGGGCCAAAAGGAAGATGAGAAATTTACAAGCCGTGGCAAGAGTACAACAGTTTATTTAACGCATCGGCAAAGGGCCTCAGCAGCAACAAACAACACAAGCGCGATAAGTGGAAATAAATAGCCGGGAAGCTTTAATGCAACAGTTGGTGAATCTGTGTGCCCTGGATATGATATGCAGGGTCCCCCCCCCCCCCCCCCCCCCCCCCCCCCCCCCCCCCCCCAGGTATTAATAGCAGGAGGCGCTGCACCTCCTTGGAATTCTGCGAGCGCCTCCGCAAACTTCAGAGGAGAATCAATAAAACCCCAGACTCAGATCTCCATGGAAGGGGGGAAAAAGGCACAGTGGTGATATTTAACAAAACATCACGCAGCCATGTTTTCACCAGGTCAGGTGCAGGCGGTACCATGTGAATACCACGGCTCGCCACTTCACACCGCCGCTGCTTACCCTCAGAGGCACTTCCTCCCCTCCTCTGACCATTTACCTGAGAGGAACCTTGATGTGTTCGATAACATTGTAGGAGAGCATCGGTGACCTCTGGGAAATCCCCTAGGATGCCCAAATTGCTGCAGGGTCCAGTATATGTGGCATAAGATCAGTGCCCATATTTACCTATGAACCCATCAAGCCCTCACTATTCGGTAACATTCTGTATTATCTTTCTGTAAAGAGCTATGAGTATTACACAAATAAAAATGTTTATCCAAATAATAATTATGATAATAATTGTTATTATTGCTGTTGTTAAAATGTAAAGGAATGCTTTATAGTCCAGCTTATGGGAACTGAACCTGGGAGAGCCTCAACCTGGTACTCATCTACTAGAACACCCTGAATTAACCATTGGTTCTGTCTGACCTGAAGTATGTGAAAGAGTGATCTGCATTGTGTTGCATAGTATGTAGGAAGCATGTTACCGATCTGTTCAAGTAAGAGCCTAGCCAGTGCACAGTTTTGAGGGATGTGGGATCTCTGTCAGGTTATGGGTAGACACCCACTGACTACATTCATGCAGGAGCTTAAACAATGCATATACAATTGCAAATGGGCTCTAGAAAGGAGATGGATGGAGAAGGGGAGAAATCAGGTCATTACTAAAACACTAAGTAAATACACTCGCGCCACAGATCACCTTAATGGATAAAGCGATGTAGATGAGAGAGGGCTTTCAATCGCCCGGATACTGCGAGGCTCTGCACGGTCTCAGCCCTGCGTCCCAGAGGTGGGTGAAGAATAGACCCTGCGCTGCCTTGCCTCCCCGTTCAATAAACCATGCTTTTAAAACGGGGGCAACGAGGACATTTTTCACATCCCGACGTGCTTTAAATCAGATTATCCTTCCTGCGCGCTTCCAAACACAAGCCCACGGAGCGGCCTTCCTGGACGGATGGAAGATTCGCCCGTTTGTAGATTTAAGATCCGGCGTAAACGCTCCTGCGCGCTCGTCTCTTTTAACATGCGAGTGAAATAAAGTGATGCGTCACCCGTATATCCCGCCAGATTGGAAGCGTATTTAGATATGCCGCTATTCTGAAGATCATTAAAATTGTCCCAAGAGAGCGATGCTGTGATTCAAGAAGACGTGCTACAAGTACGGGGCTACCAGGCAAGACTGCTAATGAAATGCATATTTACAAGGCGAAGGAATTATTATTCCGGCAAGCCTCTCTCGTGCTACGCAGAGTTATTGCACACCTTCACATCTCAGAGGAAGCCATTCATTGGAGTTAAGAGCACCGCAGTAACACAGAAAGAAATACTCTGCAGCAGTCTATAATTATTCTGTAATGAGCCCTATATATTTCTCTCTCCGTTTGGATAATATAGCAGCGGCTCCCTCGTTTTTTCCCCCCCTCGTGCCATTTATCCTCCTGCCTTAAACCCAGCTCCGCGCTAGCAGGCAGGGGAGATAAAACACGGCTTGTTCCTCTTGTCGTCCTCGCCCTGCGTCTCTATCACTGGCCCAGGAGTGCTCCGCACCATCCCATTTAACCCGGGCTCCGGGGGCTCGTACATTCACGCCGGCTTCTCCGCTCCTCTGTACCGCCCCCAACTGCCATTTTTCAAAGGGCGAAACGATTGTGTACCCTATCGACCTTGCAGTAAACACAGCGCACGTAATGTATGGTAATGCATGTAAATTGCATGGATTGCATTAATCAGGGCATCATTTGCAGAGGGAGTGGGCGGGTGAGCCGGTGGGTCGGGGAGCGGTTTAGTGAGCTGCGTCCACCGGATCTTGCTCTCCAAAATACGGGTTAAGTAAGACGGACGGGCGGAGGCGCAGCCCTTCGCGAGCGGCTCGTTCTCCGTAAGTTGTGTAGTTGCTCGAGTATTTAATCACAGGGCTGAGGTGACTTGCGCATGCAGAATCCGTTTTCCGCACATGACTACACCCTCTCTCTATTCAGCACCATGCTGGGATGTGCAAGAAGTACATAATTACCAGAAAAGTTATAAATATGAATAAAGTACATTTTGGCAGCATGCACATCATATTGAATACTCAATATTAACGGGCAAAGCATACAATATATAATATATATTCGTGCATACATATATATACGTGCGCACGCACACACACACACACACACACACACACACAAATACTTAAAAATACTCAATAAAAGAGACTTCCCTTCAGGAAAAACATGTGTCTAGCAGATGTGTATTTGAAAATTACAGTTTTATTTGATGGATTTATCTTCTCTTTCTCCTTTAAGAGGAACATGCATTTTCAGTTTTTAGTTCAGTTTTTGGTACTAATATGATTTGTTTTGTGTAAAGGCTAAAGACTGTAGCATTTCATTTCACATGCTATATATATATATATGTGTGTGTGTGTGTGTGTGTTGAATGCACAGAAGTGTAGTGTATGTTCACACTTAATGCACAATGTGTAGTACATCTACAGAATGTACACTGAGGAGTCTGTCAGGGCTGATAATCCAATTCTATTGTGTTTTGCTTCAGAGTATCGCCAGGCTGAAAAACGGAGTGCATGTGTTATGCAGTACTCCACGTATCACTTCTGTCTTTGAAAAACGACAAAAGAAAAATGAACAAAATGAAAAAACTAAAGAAAATAATGCTAAGAGGAAAATTCCAGCTGAACATTACATCACTTATTTGTTCTGCAGAAGCCCTTATCAGTTGCCTAATGCCTTACGTTGCCTAATGTTTTCACACAATTCCCACGAACGCACGCAAGATATTTTTACGAAGCGGTTCAGGTCAGTTAGCTCGCTCCTGGGAACAAGAACAGAGTGCTGTCTGAGATCCCGGCGTCCGACCTGATTAAAAGTCCGGCCTCCCAATCAGCAACCCACACCCGCAGCTGTGGGTGCAGTATTTACAACGGGGGGGGGGGGGGGGGGGGGTCGATAACTTTCGAGAGTTACAGTTTTTTAAGCCGGGATGCCACATTCTTTCCCGAGCTAAAAGATTTGTCCCCGTCTGTCTAGAGAAGGAAAGGGAACGAATGACTGGCATCTCGCAGGGCCGTTTCTCTTCACAGCTGCGGCGTATAAAAAAAAAGAGAGAGGGACCGTCTGACGGAATCACTGTCATTGGTGAAGGCTCAGGAGTAAACTCAGCTCCCCCCCCCCCCCCCCCACGAGTCGGCGCCGACTGACTGCGTGATTGAAATGTGTCTCGGAATCAGCCCCTGCCCAAAATTCCCACAACTCAGCCCGCGGTGAAGGGAGCGCACGCTCAAGGTGACGGGTTCTGGCGGCGAGCGTTCGTCTCCCTGCGCCGCTCTTCGCCTCTTCATATGGCGATATAGCTCAGGAGGTAAGAGCGGTTGTCTGGCAGTCGGAGGGTTGTCAGTTCGATCCCCCGCCCTGGGCGCGTCGAAGTGTCCCTGAGAAAGACGCCTAACCTCTAATTGCTCCCAACGAGCTGACTGGTACCTTGCATGGCAGCCTTTCACCGTTGGCGTGTGAGTGTGTGTGTGAATGGGTGAATGAGAGGCATCAATTGTATAGTGCTTTGGATAAAAGTGCTATATAAATGCAGTCCATTTACCATATGGCAAGCAGTATCAGTACTGTACCTTTACTGTTATTCTCAGGCACAGTCATCAAGTGTAAAAGATACAGAAGACCTAGACCTAATCAGAAGGGTTCACATTGCTAAGTAACTGTGATAAAA
Organism: Anguilla anguilla; assembly: GCF_013347855.1. Classification (NCBI taxonomy): domain Eukaryota; kingdom Metazoa; phylum Chordata; class Actinopteri; order Anguilliformes; family Anguillidae; genus Anguilla; species Anguilla anguilla. The sequence goes on along the minus strand of NC_049209.1, from coordinate 43,854,557 downwards.
AGGAGGGGAAAAAAACCCAAAAACAAACACCCGTTTGAATGTGGTATCACACGAGCAACATCCCTGCATTTCCCTCAGTTTAATAAAGATGATGCGTTAGCTTAAAATCAGACCGCTTTCAGAATGAAATCCGAGAGAGCAAAAGAGCGGGAAAAAAATACCCCCGGGGCTCAGAGCGGATCTGAAAAGCTCATTTATTTAATCTGCGCTCGTGGAGAATCGGCGGCACATCGAGCCCGAGAGAGTTGGAAGACATTTCGCCGAGCAGGAGAGGATGCCGCCGTCTGATGAGCAAGCACCTTTTCAAACACGAACCGAGCCGTGCTGCCGCCTGCCTGTTTGCGTGGAGCCCCGACTGCATGTCTGCATTAAAGAACGTTCTAGAAAAGCTCTCTCAGGGGGGGACGGTGTGGGCACAGTGTTTTACCCCTGCTGTCACCACTGTCACAACACCCAGTGAGGCCTCGCTGCAAGTTCTCCTCTGTGAGAAAAGCCACCGGCATCATGAGCGATTCTCTTACTGCTGTCGCGTGAGCGTTGAAATAATGGCGTGTGCTGGTCTGAAAGAGCAACTGACATTTGGCAACAGACATACGTGCAGTCCGTTCTCCCTCTAAGCAACAGACATGCTTCAGACCAAGGAGCACCACCGCCAAGGGGATTTTGGGCCCCATGAAAAGATCTCACATTGGGCCCCAACACCCCAGAAAGTCTTGTGTTGTAATATCTTTTGAGGGCCACTGTTAGTCAGGACCCGTTGACTCATCCAACATTTATCATTAATCATACAATAACTGAGATCTTAAGGATGAAACAAAGAAACTCTGCATATATCTGCATTTTCTGCATGTAAAAAGCAATAAATAATATATTTCCTAAATGCTTACATTCGCGTGTGAGTGTAGGCTACACCACGCTCCCACATTCAGTGGTCAATAGGCGCGAGTGTGATGTAATGGACCCGTATTAGGCTGTGTGACGTGGATGTAAACACAAACGGCAGTGCGCTGCTGATGGCATACAGAGGCCTGCGCTTCCATTCGTTTCCTCCCAGACTCGGGCCGGACCTGGAGCCGGGGCCGCCCGCTGTTCAGGGGGACCTGCGGAGACGTAACGAGCGGAGGAACCGGCGCGCCACTCCGCTGCACGCGCTCGTCACGCTACTAACCTGCTGCAGTAATTAAACACAGCACAGAGCACGGCTAGCGCTAATCACAGGCCTGCATGCATGCATGCATGGTGCAACAGAGGCCTAGTACACAACAACACAGAGCACGGCTAGCGCTAATCACAAGCCTGCATGCATGCATGCATGGTGCAACAGAGGCCTAGTACACAACAACACAGAGCACGGCTTGCGCTAATCACAGGCCTGCATGCATGCATGCATGGTGCAACAGAGGCCTAGTACACAACAACACAGAGCACGGCTAGCGCTAATCACAGGCCTGCATGCATGCATGCATGGTGCAACAGAGGCTTAGTAAACAACACAGAGCACGGCTACCGCTAATCACAGGCCTGCATGCATGCATGCATGGTGCAACAGAGGCCTAGAACAACTATTTTTTAGGGATGGGAAGAGAAAAAGCTAGGAGAAAAAAATTAAGGAAAAGTTTTTGCATTGAGTACCCAAACATTCAGCTGTGCAAAAGTAAGTTGTAACGGATGTTGCTCCGTGTGTTTCCTTTTTTGCATGGATTCTTCACAAATGAAAGGGAGAAGAATAGCATGGAAACCAGGTATATGAAGTACAGCAGTTTGGAAATTCCTGAAAAAGAAAGAAGCACACTGGTGGACTTAAAAATAAACACGGTACACGTCGACCGAGGAAGACAATTGCAGTTGATGACAGACAAACGCTAAAAACCAGGGGTGAAGGAAGCGGGGGTGACAGGGGGGACATGTTCCCCCTAATATTGGAAACAAAAGCAGTCAAAAAATGGATGCAGTCCAATATTTAATCTGGCACAACACATCGTATTACCATGTTTGACACATGCTCACGTTACATATATACATAATGTTATGATGGCGGGGAAAAAGTGTAATGTGACCAAATATTTTTCTTTATTTTTTGAGAATGAAAGATAGGTAGGGAGAAAGAATAATTCAAAGATGTTCTTGTACGAGTTATGTTTTTGGAACGTTCTCACATGCCTGCACCTAACTGAAAAGAATTTTCTCTCAAGGACAAGAACTCTCTCTCTTATCTTTCGGTCTTTATCTATGTCATATTCTCAGATAATGCAAATAAATAGGTTTTGATAGATTCCATGTTTCAGTAGAGGGTTTGGATGGGTAGAGGTGGAGGTGAGGAGATGTTGAGGTGTAGAGCAGCTCTTCTTCAATGTTGTTCAGTTGGCATGCCTTAAATGCACCCCACTCTGCCAGAGGGTTAAATAAGGATTAATTAAATTTGATGAAACATGATCCTTTCATTCTTCTGCCTTCTTGCGGGTGTCTACTGTTAGCCTATCACAAGAAGATATCTCGCATGCATACAGAACAATAAAGGAACAACAAAGCCAGGTCTTGCAGGTGAGAATGGAAGAGGCTAGCATGTGTATGCACCTTTATTACCCATAGCTGGCTCTATGGATATTAATATGTATTGCGGGGGCGGGTGGGGGTATGCGCTGGGGAGCAAATGCGTCCCCCCTTAATGTCAAACTCACTCCTACGCCCCTGCTAAGAAGTATGAAGAAAAATCCCCGAACAAGGGTCCGTGAGATCACCAGCAGTCTCCAGAGGGCAGGGGTGACAATATCACAAGCCACCACACGCAGAGGACTTCGAGAGCAGACCTGTAGAGCCTGCAATGCAAACCTCTCGTCAGCAGCACAAATCAAAAGGCCAGATAAGAATTCACCAAAAAAAAAAAAAAAAAAAAAAAATACAGAGACGAGCCAGAAGAGTTCTGGAACAAAGTTTTGCGGACAGACTAGACCAAAATGAACCATAACGAAAGTGCGGAGGAAGGAAGAAGCGGCCCAAGATCCAAATCACACCACCTCATCTGTGAAATACTGAGGAGGTACAGTAGTGTCTTGGCTTGGGCGTGTACGGCTGCTTCTGAAACAGGCTCGCTTGTCGTTATTGATGATGTAATGGAGGATGGCAGCACACTCAAAGTGTACAGACAGATTTTGTCTGGCTACGCACAAAGAAATTCCTCCAACCTCATCGGCTGGTGCTTCATCCTGCAGCAAGACAATGACCCCCCATACACACCGCCTATGCAACTAAATCATTCATCAGCTGGAAAGGTTGGGACTGGCCACATCAGTCACCTGATTTAATCCAATCCAATCGAGCATGCATTTCACTTGCCGAAGAAGAGGCTGAATACAGAAACCCCTCGAACCAAAGATCAACTGGAAGCAGCTGCAGTGAAGATCTGGAAAGGCATTTCCAAAGATACCAATTGGTTATGTCAATGGGTCATATACATGATGTTATTGACAGTTACTGCATGTGAAGGAGTAGCCTACATTGCAGAGACAGGACTTGCGTTTTTATTTTCTCTCGATATTCAAATTTAAAAATGTGTGTATAATAAGCTTTCATCCCAATTTTCATGAACTGACGGTTGGATTAAGTGTGCATAGAGTCTTGCAGGTAACTGATTGTTTGAAATGTTTCCAGGTGTGTCTAATTGTGGGCCTATTTAAGATCAGCTGTGTGGATTAATAGGGGGTGATATTTTTGCAACAAAGTTTGGGCAGTATGCTAGTAAAGCTTTTCCCATTTTTTTCTTAAAAAAGGGTTCAAATCATTTAGATGTAAATGTGCTATAACTATGTAAAGTCCCAGTGCCTGCATTTTTGGATTGTGTGTAAATAAACTGTTTTATATCTTTTTCAGCTCTGATAATTTAAAAAAAACAAAAAAACATTTGGTTGTCCAAAGAATCGGCTGGCTTTGTAACATTGCATTTAAGGGCTATGTAACCAAATATTTTACTTCACTGCTTTTATTTACTTTTAAGTTCATCCACGAATTTCAAATCCAATTGCCTTAAGTATAAAGCAAAAATAACAAATTTCACAGTAACCTTACCATACTTTTGGAGGGCACTGTACATTGTTACACACTTAACGCCAAGTACCTAATACGTCAACACATTTCGGTGACCTCAAACAAACCAACAGCATGTTTCAGTTTCAAAATGTCATGTCATATAAAGGGGTTGGTTAGGGTATGATATTACCAGTTTATAGAAATGCTGTAGCTGGATAAACATGGTGGTCATTATTATGTTATTTTCCATACGCAGTTTGTTTACTTAATATTAAACAGTGTGACATTAACAGCTGATATAAATACTGTGGCTAGACAAACATGGTGGTCATGATCCTGGTATTTACATACGCAAATTATTTACCCTAAAGGTTATAATGTGAAAGGTAAAATAATACTGAAATACTGTATTCACCCCAGAGGATAAATAGAACAAGCAAGCAAACGTGCAGCTGCCAAGAAGCTCGAGAGTGATCTTCACGGAATTGTGAAAAATGAATCCGGTTCCAAATTTGCGGCTCTTAGCAAACACGGTTGCACATTCGCGCGAGGCCTTTATAAAGCGAGTCCTATCCGTCTTTGCCAGCTGTTACCCCATCTCCTCCACGGTTTCTGGGAAGTCTGTATTCCTGTGGAATGTGGAGATGATTCCCGAGGGGGTTTGTTAGGTTTGGCACTGTCTGTACAGTGAACGCCACCGGGAGCGTGCGCATGAAAACCGACGGAGATAGAGACGAACTGCGGAGTTATGGGCCGACGCTCGCTCGACATTTTTATTTTATTTTATTGTAATTATTTTCTTTTTACGCGCTGAATTGTTATCACATTTCCTGGCAAGGGAGCTCGTGAAAAGATATATTTTTTGCAGAAAATAATTCAAAACCACTGTTTACGGTTCCATTTAAACCGCATCGACTGTGGAAAGAAAAACATCTGTTCTGCCATATTCCACACAAGGGCATTCCTCGCGCACAGTGGCCTCATAACACTGGAAGCCCAAAATAGGCCGTGAAGATGAATAACTTGCAATGTGTATTTATCAAAAGGAGGAAAAAACGATTTGTATAATAAGAGAAAAAAGAAAGTCATTAGGCCGCCGTGACCAGGAGATATTCCACATTCAGCAATGTTGTGTTGAGGCGAAGCAGCACAGGAATCACTTAATGCTACAGCACAAATAATTGTTTCCCCCACAATGTGAGGATGAAATGCATCAAATGCAACAAACTAAGATGCGTATGTCCTCGTTGTCTCTGGAAGGATGTGTGCGGTGCATTTCGCTATTCCATTAGCGCTATCAGCAAAAAGGAGGACGGCAGGGGTCTCTCATCAACCAGATTGGGACAGCTAGCCCACCGACTCGAATTGGCGACAGTCACAGAGGTCACCTGAGAGCGATTCCTCTAACCTTGATACACAGAGGATCTACGATGGGATCTACCAGTGACATTAATCAATGGCAAACACACACTCTCTCTCCCTCTCTCTGTTTCAGTGTGTGTGGTGTTATGAGGGTGTTTTTGTTCAGTGGAAGGAGGTGAGCTATTTTTCACTCATGAAACAGGGTGACAGATTCATGTTTTTTCATATGATTTTTTTTTTTTTTTGTTTATTTATGCAATGTGGTGCGTTGAGAGTAGAGTGGAAATAAGAGTGTGGAAATAAAGGATGGTTAAAATTCTCATCTCTCATGCACTCAGTCTCTCCCCCTTTCTCCGACACTGTCTCTCTGTCTCACTCTCTACCCCCCTTCCCTGTCTCCCCCCTCTCTTAGTCATGCTCGGTGAAACGACCACCTTTCCAGACAAACAAAAAAGACGCCCTGGCTTTAATGTCTGGGATTCTCTGAGGCGGGCGAAGCATGTACTGACCCGGTCCCCCTGTTGTTAAAACCGCATTCCATGTAAGAGCTAAAGAGGGCTGTCTGCGTTCCTCTGTCATCCCTGCCATAAATCTCTCTAATTAATCACAGCAATAATCTCCAAGGACGGGCCAACGAGGCAAACGACAAAGCTGAGAGCATCCCAGTGTTCGTGCACTTCACCTTACGTCAAGAAACCCCTCTGTATTCAAAACTACGGCTGCTTTTACCAACAAAACAAAAAAAATCTATTATCGTGTGTCAACATTTATTTTTTGGAGGGTTTACAATGTGTTGTAACAGACTGTTCCAAAATCCTGTGCTTATCATCTTACCACACGAAATTAAACTGTACTTCTTCAGTCGTATCTTCCAAAGTTTGGAAACTGCAGCAACTGCCATGAAAACAAACACACACCAGCACATACCGCGGGTTAACACATTGTTCTGACAAAGCATGCAAACATTACAACCTGGCAAGTACATTTTGCTATTCAATCCAAAAAAGACTTGAGAAATTATTTGGCAAAATGTGGAACATTCTTGGGCAGCAGAACCAGCCACCAACGGGAAAAACGTTTCCTTTCTCACAGGCCTCGTTGCATTTCCGATGCCTTTTCATCAAGCGCCCTCTGCTGCCGGCCGAGGGGATTGCACGGCTGTCTTCACTTCAAGGGAATGCATGACCTGTTATTGACTTTACAGTATCCTTATGAGTGCTTTGCTGAGCCCGCCCATGTTTTCTCAGTTGTTTTGTTTGCTACCCCAATTTGGAATGCCCGATTGTAGTTCTGGGCCCGTCAACAGGACAGCCCCCATCTACTTGCAGGACATGATTCGATCCTATGTGCCTGCTCGACCACTCCGCTCTGCGGCAGCAGGGCGCCTTGTAACCCCTCCCACCCGACCAAAGGGATCACAGAGCTTCTCCACTCTAGCTCCCCAGTGGTGGAACAAACTCCCCGTCCCTCTCCGAACCTCCTCCTCACTACCCATCTTCCGCCGTAGCCTGAAGACTTCTCTTCAGACTATCTCTAGACTAACCACCACCACGCTGTATATTTCACTCTAAATCCCCCCCCCCCTTTTTTTCATGACACTTGTTACATGTTTCCCCATCCCAGCACTTTTTGGTAATTTGTATTTGTCCTAATACTGTAGCTTATTCTTCTGCCTAGTTGGCTTTGCAGAGGTTAGGTCTAAATAGTGTTCACTGTGTGAACTAAACTGTGTTCTTGGCTAGAAATAGCTGTACAAAATAAGCATTGTATCTTAATGAACCTGTGTTTAGTAGTTGTCTATGACCATGAAATGCACTTTTTGTACGTCACTTTGGATAAAAGCGTCTGCCAAATAAATGTAATGTAATGTCCCATCGCCGCAACCTCCTCCATCATTACAGGTGGACGCAAGCACACAAACAAACTCTGCCATTGAGCGATGAGGCAGGGAGCACCCTGTCAACTGAAACACTTCCTCCCTGAGCAACACAAAAAACAATTAGGAGTCAGCACAGCCAACACCGACTCGGTCAGAGTTCAGTCCGAATCACGCTGTACATTTTGGTGCATCTCCGCTGAACACACAGCATGAACCAAAGCCAGACTATTTACTCCCTGATCAGCAAACATGATCAGGCAAAAGCTCACCCATACAGTAAAATGTTCAGTGTTAAATCAAGTCTGATATAGTATATTTTACTATGAGAGTGTACATTCATACTCTATTAAAGTTGAATTAACACTGAGCATTTTACTTTGCAGTGTTGTTGCATAGGTTGCTTAGGTCCTGAGGTTAACCAGCTGGACAGCAGAAGTGTAAGACAATGTCATTCATAAATGTTAATACACAGCACCCATGTTATTCCTTGTACACCACTAAAAATATTTTTGCTTGAGTAGAAAGGCCTGCTGCTGTGCAGCTATTATAACAAGATGGGCAAGGGAGGGAAAGTGCTTGAGCACTTAATACAGAGCTAGACAGCCATAAAATGCACACCAGGAGCTGGGCTGCGAGGAAACCCAATGAGATTCCTGGGAGAACATGCTCTAAACCCGGAAGACACGGCGACTTGACCGCCGCTCCCTCGCTGATCTCTCCGAACATTTTCACTAAGCAAGATCGTGCCTGCTAACTTGAGAAATAGTCCGCGATGACAGTCGAAATAGCCCGAGCAACACAGCGGCGGTCGCGTGACTGCGTAAATCGCTTTTTCGAGAGCCGGCACACTGACAGCATCCAGTCACACAGGACTGAAAAGGCGACTGAGTAAGGTCCCCTTTTCATAGCTCGCCCGCTGTTGGGTTACCGCGTGTCATTAACCTTCTCTCTTTGTACTGGACTGGTCGGAGTACTCCCTCGGCGTGAGCCACTTACAGTCAACAAGTGACATTATTGTGTGCCAGGAACGCCGGATCCTGCCCTTTTGTACCTTCCCCATTCTGTGGAATAACAATCGCATTCATCTGTCCACAGGCCGGCCAACTGGAAGCTTTCCAAACTGCCGCTTACAAGCTAGTGTGAGCTCGAAAACACACGCGCATGCACGCGCTCACCGAATCAAATAGAGGTACTGACATTCAGTGCCAGTTTTATCATTGTATCTTTATGTTCTCAACGTTATAAATTGTGCTAAATGACAAAACTGTATTTATTAGAAGTATGCATTGTCAGAGAGAAGCTACTCTTCCTTCCACTCTAATATAAAACAAGCTCAATGTGAATGCACAGAGGATAGTTTATGATTACTATAGTCTTGTGATATACTGAACGTTGATAACGTTGCAAAAAGAACTGATTTCTGAAGTTAATGAAGGAACAGTAAAGATGGTTTCAGAGATCCAGATGTTTCCACACAGGGTTACATTTAGAGCACAACTGCAGAGATTATTCATGGTGTGGCTAATGTTTCTTGAATTCCCTCCAAGTATTCTCAGGGGAGCATAATGCGGTCAGGCGCGGTCCTAACTGTCCACCAGAAACAATACAAACACACATCACATATAATGCACGACCCTCGCTGCCATCTTGGCTGTAGGGATTTGCAGTTAGCATTTTAAAAGGTCAAAAGTGGACTTTAACTATCTCTTTGGCCTGTGCTTATGAATCCACACAGACACACAGGGAGACACACACACACACAACCACCTGCACTTCATTTACTGTTACGCCTTTCCAATATATCCACCCCTTCAGTCATTTTTGGGGAAAAAAAGCCCCCCCTTCCTCCCCCTCCCCTGCGTACCTCTGGCAACACAGAGCGGATGTTAAAAGACACATCTGACGCATAGTAAAGCTCACACATCTGTCAGGAGCCATGCCAGGTCCCCCTTGCTGCCTGCATCTGCTCCCTAGCTGTGGAATAACCCTCCTTCTATTCATTTCTGGCGGACAGTGATTTACACGTCGTGTGGAGCTGCACGGGCAGAGCTTTAAGTGTCCTTACTGCGCCCACTACTCCACCGGCAATCCCACGGCATAAAAAACACAATCACACTGTGGAGGGGGACCGGGAGCAGATTTCATCTTGACCGCATTAACCTCCTTTTTCATCTGATGGCTGCAGAGGGTTCGGTGCGCACAGGCTCACAGGCCATGAAGACCTATTAAATTGTTATACGGGAAAATGAAAGAGGTTTCTGATTGGGCGTGATAGAGTTCTATGTCGGGGGGGGGGGAAGCAGTTTCTGATTGGGCGTAATTGAGTTACATGGGGAAAACTCTTATTTTGTGTAATAGAGTTATATGGGGAAAACGGTCTCTGATTTGGTGTAGTTGTGTGTAAAGAATTTTTTTTTTTTTTAAATGGACAATCCTAAGGATGTGCGGTGACAAAAGATTGATTATCGGGGAACACTCTCGAGGCCATCTTCAGTCTGCTGCGGACAGAAACGATGGCGAGAGATTAGCCGTTTGATTGCAAAGGCGCATTCGACCGATGTGTGCGATCGGCTTTAGCCTCTGAAAATATGCGCAGTCTTAAGGTAGTCACTGAGCAGAGTCCCCTGCCTCTGAGCGATGAGCCTCTTCCAGGGAAGAGGGGGATGGGGGGGGGGGTGGGGGGTGATCACCTCTTTTCAAGCCTGATTTATCCACCTCACTGCATATGGGGCATTTCGCATCGGAGGGCCTCATTATCTTCCGGGAAAGGGAGCCGCGGCGCGGCAGCCCCCTTTAAATCAACCGTGTCATCCGCAACCTTTCCACCGCGCGGGCCGACGCGCTCTTCATACGCGCCGCGCTGAACGGATCAGAGCGCTGCGGGGTGGGGTGGGGTGGGGGGGGGCGCGGCTTCAAAACCCGCGGCGTGACGGCGCCCCCTGCTGCGCCGTGTCGCGGGGCGGGGGGCCGGGGAAGGGCCCGGTTGCGTTTGGACATTCTGTTAACCCGCCCCAACCCCCCTTTCCATGGGGGCCTCACAAGAAGGGTCTGCTCTCTGCATTCTGGGGCGCCCCAGGACTAAGATTCTCCCCGTTATGTGAACCGCACCACAATGGAGAAAATGAAAACAAGGGTACCAAACAGCCAGACCTGGGGCCAAACAGCTCCTTTTCCAAATGGATCAATTATAAATAGTTTCTTCACATTTATTAAATTGGAGTACTTTGAATGTGCAGCAGGTGCCCTGTCAAACACAAAAACAACCACTCCCTGAAGGGTCAGTCCTTAATTTTTTCCATTTAAAAAAATACCATATTTGATACCTTTTCACGATGGCATTTTTGTAGGAAAATCGATTCAATGTGTTTGCGTTCTGGAATTGCTCCTCTATATACTATTTTGCACTGCTGGTGTCGGGTGTGACAATCCAAGCATTCCAATGTGATGACGCACGCACAGGAACTCGCATGCCCAATACAAAAGAGCAAGCGTCAAAAATCCAAAAGGCGCCTTAATTAGGTTTGATATGCTGCTCATTATTACCATGTCAGACTGCATTGTTGGTTGTCTCTAGGCCATCTTCTTTCTCCAAAATACACTACCGCTGTGAAATCTTTTAAGAAAAATAAGCACTGCTCCAACTAATAGTGGTTTTGAATGGAACTCTGGTATTTGGAGTGTGAAAACAAACTTTTGTGACCACCATACACCACAGATGTTGCCAACTCCACCAAAACAGAAAAATTAAGCATAGACACTAAGCAATTACTGACAACAAGTACTGTCCTGTATTGTAAGTACCGATAGCTTCAGGTAATTTATATTCTAAGCAAGTACAGGAGTACAGAACATAAGGAAGTCATGCATTGCTGAGGACTTTTACGAAACATTTTTTTTCTGATAAGCCCAGCCAATCACGAGGCTGTAGGACTGAGGGTGACAGAGGCACATGGAGCACCCTCAGATACAGTCTGAGATGAGGACCCACATGAAGTAGGAGGGGAGGGGTCAGAGGTGGAGAAAGAACAGGTGTTTTGGGGAAGGGGGGGGGGGGGGCGGTTTGCCAACAGCTGATACAACAGGGAGAGGATGTTCAACAGAGGGGTAGGTGTGGATAAAGCAATTCCTGCTCCTTCATCTCCAAACACCACCCACATACAGACAGCATTTACAGGCACGGACTACTAAAGTACAGTGCAGTGATTTAAAAATTTAAAATCAGTGGCAATTTAGTAATTTTGCCCGCACTTTTATTCAAAGCGACTTGCAAAACTGCATTAAACATGGTAAGACGACGGCTCTAGAAACAAAATAACAATGAAACAAGCGCCACGGTCAAGGCTCATGCCCCAAGACTTGTGAAATGAAGGGAGAGAAGGGATAGGTTTGTTTTTTAAAAATAGATTTTTCCACCGAGGAAAAGCAATTCCAAGGTTGACTAGTTCCTGAATGAGCCCCGTCGATTTGTCTTTTATCCCCCCTGTATCCAGGCTTCTTAGCATCCGCCGTTGGAGCAGCTAACTAGCAACAAACACTCGGCTGGAATCTGATCCCAAACCACAGAAGAGAGCGCCACGCCCAGAAATGTCCCAAACACAAATACAGTTGAAAGGTGCACAAAATCTGCAAAACAGCAAAGGCATGGATTGCCAGTGCATCGTATATATGCCATACCGTATCCATTTCATATTTTCAAGTAAAACAATCCTGTTTTACAGTCTGAGAAGGCGCGTTCTCAGAAAGACCGGGGAAGGTCACTGCCCTGTCCCGGGGCGATGGACGCGCAGAGTCGGGCGGGGTGGCTGCCAGGTGCCTGAAGAGAACAGCCAGCTGGTGGGAGGGGCCTCAACAGCGAGGTCTGGCGGCAGTTTGCGGCGCAAAGTCATCATTTGAACACAGGAAGGGGGCAGTGCCTTTCACAGCTTGGTATGCCAGTGGCCAGTGGTTTAGAAATCATAATAGCATCATTAAAAAAAAACCTCATCATAAAAAACCTTTATCTCCAAACAACCTTTCAAATGAGAAATAAGAAAACGTTTTATTATTCGATTACACGTAACATGCAATGTAACAATAAATGTAATGTCTTAGTTACATGGTTACCTTACTAGGCAGAGAGCTGTGAAATATCAGTGATGAAAATGTTTTATTTTTCAAATATGGAAATACAATGTTTATGCTTTCAGGTTTTTTTTGTTGTTTTTTTAAAACACCGACGACATGCCACACTGAGTAATGGATAACTCCCATAAGAGCAGAGGTCCACTGTTTGACTGAACGTATAAACAAAAACAGAATTCCACAGAAACACAACAGAAAGATAATAGAACAAAAACATGAAGTGAATTCAGGGACCGGCCCATTTGTGAATATGAGATTGGAGCTGACGGTTTTCAATAACACATCCTGAGGAATGTGCGCGTAGGAAGAACAGGGAGGTGTCCGCTTGGAACATCCTCTCTTCGATCGTCAAGATGGCCGAACAGTGGAATTACGCTTTTATGCAACATGTGCAGCACCCACCTAGTTGATTTGGCAGGTATTTACACATTAGTAAGGCCAGGGAGAAGCCCCATACAGCTGCCTAATATCTGAGCACTATCAGGGAGCCACATTAGTAAGGCCAGGGAGAAGCCCCATACAGCTGCCTAATATCTGAGCACTATCAGGGAGCCACATTAGTAAGGCCAGGGAGAAGCCCCATACAGCTGCCTAATATCTGAGCACTATCAGGGAGCCACATTAGTAAGGCCAGGGAGAAGCCCCATACAGCTGCCTAATATCTGAGCACTATCAGGGAGCCACATTAGTAAGGCCAGGGAGAAGCCCCATACAGCTGCCTAATATCTGAGCACTATCAGGGAGCCAAATTAGTCAAGCCAGGTAAGGATTTCAGCCAGGAGCATCTCACAATTCATAAAGAACACCAAAGGATTTTTAATTATCTTGGTTTAAGGCCTTAACTGACATGCTGGTACAGAATTCCCATGACTGCTAAAGGGAACTGCTTTTCCACCGTTAGGTCCAAACGGGTGTGCCCCCCTTTAATGAACCGTCAACACCTCTTCCAGTACTTTGTCCGGGAACAAATGCATTGAGCTTCTGTGGTTTTGCAGAGTAACCACAAGACCATAAGGTGATAAAGCAGAGCACCTCGGACCATATAATCTCAAAGAACGAAAAGCACATTCACATTTCTATCTAGACCCAAGTCCTATAAAGTATAACACCCACCCTGACATAATGAAGGCTGCCTGCCTCAGGAGAGATTGAATAGCATAATTCCACAATGCACACACTGCTTTCATACATTTTTTATAATGGAGTTCCAGGAATATCAGGCTACAATGTACAGCTGCCCCTGTGCACATACAAAAGAAAATGTAATAATAAAATGTTTTTAAGCACTTCAGAGATGCTGTAACTGACTGCATCCCATACTTTTCATCCAAAAAAATGTAAAATCATGAATGTGTAGTCACTACCTTACTTGGGGTGCTTTGTTCCCCTAGTTCACTATGGAAGAAAACCTCTCCTTGGGGACCCCCAGCCAGGTACAGGTATTTTATGCGTTCCACCTCAAATGCACCCGATACAACTAATCAAGCCCTGGATCAGCTGGGGGTACCCTACAAGAGGTCTGGAAACCCCTGCCCTAATTTCTGAAGACTAAATTACCTCCTCTTATCACCCCAATTTGAGGATCAATGATGAATGAAAAAAAAAAAAAAACTTTCAACAATAAACTAATTTGCGTCCACAAATCATACAGACATTTCGGATTTATGATATTTAAAAGCAGCCGACACCAATGCAACACCTTTAAGCCCAAATTGAAGAGTATTATTAAAAGCAACTGAAGTTAAACCTAGAGCAGGCACAAAATGGAGACTGGCAGGACTGACTAATAGGAAATGAATAATAAATATTTTGTGTAGAGCTGATCGATACAAATTACTGGTGAGTCATGCAGAGATGACTGGTGGAGGCGGAGCAGAGCTGCAGCATTGCCCTTCCCAGCAGGACAAATCCAGTCTCATTTCTATCAGTCTTCATTGTTATTCAAGACAAATCCAGTCTTCTGTCTTCACTGTTATTTAAGAATAGTAACACCAATATTCTGTAAACCTGTGCAAAAAAATTTGCACTCATGACTAAAACTGCAAAAGCAAGCTTCCCATACACACAGAAACAACTCTAACAGGAGACAAAAAGAAAGGATTGCGGGTATTCAACTCATGGTGGGGTTCACTTGGTAAATCAAATCATTTTATCCATTTATCTTCTTTGGAAATGGCCCATAAAGAAACCCTGGAAAGTATAAGATAAATAAATAAAGATATTCAACGACAGAGCGCCCCTCTTCATTTCGGCAGTGGTCACGGGAGTGAGCGGGACATAAATCAGCGCTCGGCGCTCTCACCTTGTAGGTAATCTGTTAAACCGTGGGATGTCAGCTGCCACAAGACCCCTGCGCTGCAGGTAACTCCGGGCTCGCCGAACGTCAGCGGCAAACAGATGGCCTGCACGCTCCGATAACAGCACCTGAACAGGAGGCGCGAAGGAAGATTAACGGCCCGCACGCCGCGGATGTTTTTCCCCCCGGAGCTCAAAAAACAATTCCGCAAAAAAGGTTCTGATCCAGTGAGCTCGCCGACTGCGCTGGGGACGGTCGCACGCGCTCACTCACGTTACAATTAGATAGACCGCTCACCTGGGATCGGTCGCGCGCGCTCACTCGCGTTACGATTAGACAGACCGCTCACCTGGGAACAGTCGCGCACGCTCACTCGTGTACGATTTGACAGAACTCACCTGGGATCGGGCGCACGTGCTCACTCATGTATGATCAGACAGCACTGGGGGAGTGGGAAAGAGAGAAGTGGTAGGACTGCTCCATCCCCCTATTCTGCTCTAACGGTGGACTGAGCCAGCAACACCGGGCAGAATTCCTCCATCTCCATGTGAGAAAACAAAATTATACCAGCCTCATAGATCATGATTTATCGATCAGGGACAGGTTGGTCAGTTTTAAAAACAAACAGAACCCTGACATGATTTAGTAGCAACGTCTGCTAAAAATAAGGTCTGCTGAGTAAACATCTGTTTTCTGTGTTTGGAAATGTAGGCTTACACTTTATATTTAAGACGCTTATCCAGAGCGACTTCAACAGTGGACATCCCTTTACATACAATCTATTTATACAGCTGCACATTAACGAGTACCTTATTCAGGGGTGCAATGGCATGATCCTACCTGGCAATAGAACCTATAGCCTATAGTTGCAAGCCGAGGTCCTAACCATTGCCCTGCATCACTAATACAAAACAATTACCGCACAGTGCCATTTACACAGTTAACTGGTTGTTTTTATTGGAAGCTGGAATTTGCTTTTTTTTTTTGTGGAAGTTGGAATTTTACTTTGACGAATGGCAGTGCCCCACCCAGGAATTAAACCCGCAACCTCATCATTACAAGACCACTTCCTCAAGCACTACCACAGACACGTCACGTGTCTGCCCAGCTCTAGTATCTTTCATTTTGTTGATCTTGAAATGTCAGCAAAGTGGAATAATAGCCTGGAGCCGGCAGTAATGCAGTACGTATTACATGCGAGTGCAACGCACCAATGAATGGCTTTCATGATGGTCAAATTGCTGCTCAGTTTAACTAATAACAGTATTTCAGTACTCCTATTGTTGTGGTTCTATTCTTACCTAATAACTGTATTCATTGTGCTATGATTAGCATCTCGCATTGTACCATCTTTAAAAAAAGGACTCTCTAGAAATGATTTCTTTTCAACACCTGTACATTTTCACACAAGGTCGCACAATGAAACTGTCTTCTGTCCCCTGGTGCAGCTCCTCTTGTGCAGATCTTACCCGCTAATTAGCAGAATGTTCAACTGCATGGCATGATCGCCAGAAAGGAGGTATTTAAACGCTCTGATATGCTTCAATCCCTGTTTCTAAACAGCAGCACCCCCTCCCCCCACCCCAAACCCCCGACACACACAGGCACGCACACGCTCACACACACACACAGGCTCACACACGTGCACACTTTAATGCAGTCGCTGCACTGACACCTCCGCAGGCTGTCCCCCCATGGCTCCAGAGGAGCAGAGCCTGGGACCTGACAGAGAGCACATGAAGGGGTGCGACAGGGAGGTGTGGAGGGGAGAGGGGCGGGAACAGCTGCCGTGCGAGCAGGTTAGGCCATGACGAGAAAGGCAGGGCTGGTGTTGGGCACAGGCGGAGCCTCTGCACAGCACTCGTCGCACACTGCGGTGAGCAAACGGCTGCACAGCACAGCGCAGGGTGGCTGAACAGATTGTGCTATCTGTTTATTATTAACTAAACACAGCAGGCAGTTTACATTTTAGTCCCATGCTTTAAAAATATGTATCTAAATATATACACATATTACACACACACAGTGTGTGTGTGTGTATATATATATATATATATATATATATATATATATATATATATATATATATATATATATATCTTCAATAACTGACTAGCCTTCTTCAACACAGCCTGGCAAAGGTAGGAATGAAGTCATTTCGATAAATTATGGCTGTTGAAAAACATTAATCTCCCGTAACTGTAGCATCCTCCTCCATTACTGAGGCACAAGACATACAGGCAGGGAGTGTGCTGAACTCCTAGAAATATGGCCACATAAATTTGTCAGCGAGCAGAGCCAGGATTGCTCAGAAGATCAAGGAGGCGATTCTTTGAAGTCCATGACCATGTGGAGAGAGACAAAAATGAGAAGCTCCACTGCTCCAACATGGCCGCCTGCT
Organism: Anguilla anguilla; assembly: GCF_013347855.1. Lineage (NCBI taxonomy): Eukaryota > Metazoa > Chordata > Actinopteri > Anguilliformes > Anguillidae > Anguilla > Anguilla anguilla. The sequence goes on along the minus strand of NC_049209.1, from coordinate 43,837,475 downwards.
GACCTTCTTTAGAATAACTTAATTCTTTGGAACGGTCATGAAATCATGGTAATTCCTAAATACAATTTTTGCTATTTGTGTTTCAGCATAAGGATTTATGTACTTGCCAAAACAAATTTCAAAATCATTTGATTATTCTCTCAAAAAATGGCATTCATTTATTGATTAAATTATTTTTTATAAAATTATCACATCTAAAATTATAAATGCCACTACAGGTTCGATTAAGCCTGTGAAATTGTAACTTGTACTACAGTAAAATGAAACTGAACAGAATTGCCAGATATGTAAATATGGGTGAAGGCAAGTAGACTCAATTAAACTTTTACTTAAAGTAAAATGTACTTTATGATCTTTAATATAAATTCATTAAAAATGCATTAAAAACTCGCTCATGCGACGGTTGCATTCACAGAGCTAAAAACCGCTTGAGATTGGGGGAACTCCGTGTTGAGCTTGTGCTAAATTGTCAAGGTGTCCAAACTGAGAGGTGACCAGAAATCAAACGTTAAACTGAATGAAGAATGTGACACGCTTACATGTCCTAACATCCGTCAGTCATAAATCCTCTGGCTTCTCGATATCTCATGATGGCAGCCAGAATAACGGCTCAACTCTGTATTCAATGGCTTGCAGGAAAGGCAGTGTCGGCATCTGCTGGCAAAAAGTTGCTATTACAGCAAAAACGGCCAGCCCCTGAATGTACGGTTGTCAGCTATTTAGTACACCTGACAGGTATTAGCAATCAACCACCTCGCGCTGCACCGGAAGCCTGCAGACAAGCGTGGCAGAGAATTTGCGGTAAGAAGTGGGAAACACCATGAGCACAAATTAATTTGTCTGTTTCGCAATTTCCCTTAATCCTTTTTCTACATTGTGCTTGCCTGGTTTTATGTAGTCTACTACTGTGAAAAAAGTTTTTTTCTTCTACTCTACAGGCTTCGTATTCACCAGCAGGTTTCAATTCAGTTCCGTCTTCCTACAGAAACATGCTATCCCACCCATAAGATGCCCTCATGCAAACTGGTATATGGGGAACTCAAGCGAAGGAGTTCTATGTACAATGCATTTAATCCAAAATGAAAAGCAGCTTTTGGCAAAAAGCTTTTACATTACATTACAGGCATTTAGCAGACGCTCTTATCCAGAGCGACTTACACAACTTTTTACATTGTATCCATTTATACAGCTGGATATATACTGAAGCAATTTCGGTGAAGTACCTTGCTCAAGGGTACAACGGCAGTGTCCTACCCGGGAATCGAACCTGCAACCTTTTGGTTACAAGCCCAGTTCCTTACCCACTGTGCTACACTCCGTCACCCGTCACTCCTTTTAAAACAAAATAGCACCATTTTGTGATATGCTTTTAGACTCTGCTTGGACTGCTGTTGATTGCACAGCTGTCACAAACTAAACAAACACATAGAAGCAATTAAAGACACTTGTTTCTTCAACACGAAATGCTAAGACAGTGATGCTCACCAACAGAAAACTGCTTCCTTTCCCACAGACTGTTTTTTTCTTTCTTTTTTTTTTTTTTTTTTAAACATCTCCATTCATTTTCACAGATTACCATCTTGTCTCTGGCCCAAGATATGGCTTTGCAAAATAGATGCTTCCTTTTCAGCCCACCATAAATAAGACCTGGTAATTAGCTCAATTGTTCAAATGACATTTTGTTTCACCATGTGAGTTCTGGGAGGGGCGGTTATTTTATACAAAAAATATTAACCAGGGAAAAGTGTAGGAGTGGTGGTGATCAGGGTGGTGAAGGTGGTGGTAATAATCATCATCATCATCATCAAGCAAGCTATTGGGACGGCAGATATGCCATCCCATCAAGTTACACCTTGACTGGGCAGCATGCCCCATACCTATACAGCACAGAGTTTGCCACTTTTCTGGGTTTCCTACAGAAATAACCACAATGGCCACAGACTCTCAGCCCTTAAAAACATTAATTTCTGTACCTTCTGACCTCATTTCAACAGACTGAATTCACAAACCACTTCACACATCCACACAATAAAGCCCTTAGGGGATTTTGTGTTTTCCTTCTTATTCTTTTTCCTGCTTACAAAGCAGTGCTACCCAATGTTTCCTAAATTATTCAAAGTAACTTGGCCCTGTGTTTTTTTAATCTAACAGTCAGAAGACAATGTGATCATTCAAACTTTGTGTCACACCAATGTGTTAAATGACAAATTGCCTCATGCAAGACATTTAAATGAATGTACGAAACTGCTAGTGAATACCTGCAGAAAGGATATTCCTCCAGAAAGTATATATTTATACTTAGTTGTCAAGTTCATTTTTTAGAAAATGTACAAGTTATTTTATATTTACAACTTCAAATAAATACTGATTGTAAAATAAATACTTTACATACAATCACACCCATAGATAGAATAGAATACTTCATTATCCCCATGGGGACATGTCCCTAACAGCATTCACATTGTTACACACAGACCTTATGGCATTTTTAGTACACATTCAAACATCCACTTATTGTAGGTTGCATTCGGTGGTGGATAAAGTTGTGGAAAATCTAACATTGTAGTACTGGAGGGATTTACAGAATGGTCATTTTAGGTGGTCTCAAGATTAAAAAATTTGGATTAAGGATGGAAATAAAATATTTAATTTTAGATGTACATGTACTGATTCAAATTTTATTTTTTTAAAATTCTGATGTAAAGACTGAAGAAATAGTCCACTGAACATATTCAAACCAAGGCGACTGAATCTCTGACGAATGTATGACAGAGACAAGAGAATTGACGTTACCTAATTTTTGTTTACCGTCAGCAGTGACGTGTTGCGTCATTATACGCGTTCTTCTTTACGCAACTCGTTGGCTGTTTTTAAATTACGATTAAACGATCGTAATTAGTTTACGTAATTGTCACCTAAATGTAGTCGTAAAAATAAAAAAAACATAAATGAAAACAATGAAAATAAATCCGGACTAAACGATAACCTTTAACCTGCCTTCGTTCATAGAGTTCAGTGGTTGCAATCAGTAAAGATGTCTGCGAAGCGGAGAGCTTAACATTATGTCTTAGCCAGCTAGCTTTGAATAGCTAGGTTGCTTATTTTTGTTTTCATTTTTATTTGTATTTAATCCTATTTTTAAATGGGTTTAGGAGCTCTACCATGAAACTTCGGGCTCAGTATGAGAGGTAATAAGGTGTCTTTTTGTTTGTCAGTGCACCGAGTAGCTAGCCAGCCAAATGAAAACACTGCGGGTCTGAGGTTAGCTTAGGCTACAGGTAGGCTAACTGTAGCTCGTAATAGCTGGCCAGCTGCCAAGAAACATGGGCACTAATTTTAAGCAGTTTGCTTGCCGCTGTAGAGTTATGGCGATACTTGTAACAAGTTTGTCACTTGTAAAATGTAGCCAATTTGTTAGCCGTTATAGCTAATCCAGACACTGCTCGAAAAAACCATACTGCGAACAAATAAGCCGAATGATGGTCAGCTTGCCAAGTAGTTGACATTAAAGTAGTGATAAAGCTCTCAGTAATTAGTCTACGGTACATTGGCTAGCTAGCTAGCTAACTTCATGCAGAATTTCTTGCTTCAGGAGATTGTCACCCACGTTCGCTTACTATTTGAATGAAATATGAATTACATGTAGCTAGATGGAAACACTAGCGAAGATCATTTACCAAATTTAGCCACTGAATTAAGGTAATGTTTGCTGGCTAGCAACACAGCTAGATAGTTGGCTATTAGTATTCTAACTCGCTTATGTTGTCCAAAATAAAAACCTGTCGTTTTCCTAATTCCAGTTATGTTTTGATGTGTTTTAGGAGACATTCTAGTGAGTCCAGAAGTTTGCTGATACTAAAAGAATCACCAACTGTAATGCAGACCAACTCAAACGAACATAATGCTCAGGCAGGCAACGGCTTATCCCTACCTCTGCAACCGGAGTTACTAACCAGAACACCGGCGACCGGTGGCTCCAGTCCGGCTGAGACTGGGGAGGTCCACGTTCCAATGAATGTCGCACCCGGCGAAGGCACCGGACGGCCGGCGTCCCGAAGGCCGAGACCTGGCCCCCACAGTCACTCCCACTCGCACAGCCACGGCCACAACCGGCCCCATTCACATAACGAGTCGGAGTCTGATCCAGGAGATGGGGATTCGGAATCGGGAGAACCCAGCACATCTATCTCCGAACTGCGTTACCTCTTTCGATGGGTTCAAAAAAGTCTTCCTTTCATTATAATCCTTTGTGCCAAACTAGTTCTCCAGCACGCTCTTGGTAGGTTTCAATGGACGTGGTAAACGTAGACGTGCTACCTTGTTATTTTAAAACACTAATTTTAACGTTTAGTGTTTTTTCAAATCGAATTTTCAAGCAACTTTGTGATTGTTTGCCATTGTATAAATTACTTGCGTTACAGTTCGCCACGCAGACATTTTTGGGGTCGATTATATGGAGGTGGGAAAACCAGTTCATAAAATAAAAGTCCTCCCCATTATTTTATTCTAATATAACCCTGGTTTGCTAATTGGCACAATTCGTCACCCAGATAGAACTAATTAGTGAAATCACCTGGGTGAGTTCATGGGTGGAAGAGAAACTTGGCAGGACTTTCTGACCCCTGGACTTTCCACCTCTGATATACATAGTTTCAAGGCACTATTAATTATGTGAGTTAGGATGACATCCCCCAAGAAATGTAGTGACACTGAAAAGTGATCTAATGGCATTTTCTTATGATTTAGACATGGTTCATGCTAAATGTACACATCAGTGTTTTGTGTTTCCCTCCCAGGTTTAGCTGTTGGAGTTGGCCTGTTTACAACTTTTCTTTATGCAAATAAAATAATTCAAAACCAAGTTTTTCTACAGGTAATTAAAACAATTAAATTTACATTCAGTGAATACATTATATTGATATTTTGGCTCTTAAATTACCTGTATGCCTTTTGCCATTTTTCAGGACCGACGTTCAAAGTTGGAGTGTGTATGGCTGCTGGCCTTCCTAATATGTTCCACACTCCTGCTCTACTACACTTTCAACCAGGAGAAACTGTATTACTGGTGAGGTTATTAACTTAATTCAGCGTGTCTGTCCTATTTTGTATTGCAAGGTCTTATGCTGTGTCCTTTCCTTTACAGCTTAATTTTTGTGAATCCAAGTGTCGAGTCCCGCGATTTCTGGGAAGTACTGTGGACTGTGGGCGTGACCAACTTCGTCGTGAAGTTCCTGTTCATGGGTGTGAAGTGCCTTATTCTTTTAGTACCATCCGCCCTCATGGCTTGCAGTGCAAGGGTAAGGACACGCCTCATTTTGCACGAGAGCTCTGCAAAGTCGGTTAGGAAGGCGAGTTGGTCAGTTAAACGGTCCCCTTTCCCCGGCTCCTCAGGGTCGCTGGTACATGCTCACAGAGGAGTTCAGCCAGGTGCACCAGGCCATTGTGCCCATGCCAGTGTGGTTCCGCTACCTGGTCACCTACCAAGAGGTGGATGGCGTTGCTGGTCTGACCCTGGGCATCCTGCTTGCACTGGTCTACCTCATACTGAAGGTAACACTGAACCGAGGCACAGATTGTGGGGACAACCCGTTTGTCGATTACTGATTTGAAGCACACTTTGATTTAAAACAATTTGTTTTTGAAGCTCAGCATGCAGAAAATTGTTGGTTCTGAACAGGAATAGCCTGCATTATGAGGGGAGATAATACATTCAGAGTTTGAGGGTTTGCATTTAATGAAGGCGGCAACGTCACTTTTCGGTTTGGCTACTTCCATCATTCTAAAACTGAAGCCTGTACCTGATGATTGATGTGTAAACGGCACCTTTACTCTCTTCTCAGCTTCTAGGACTGTATGGACTTTGGGGGTCTGTCCAGAAAACCGGTGGCATATTTTTGAACAGTGAGGTACCAAAAGCTACGTTTTCATAAACTTCGTAAAAAGAAAAAACATGACTTTATCCATGGTTCATCAATGTGACTTAGCATGATGCTACCCCTAATAGAAACAATTTGAGTGATACACCATCCCAATTACTTGGATTAAAGCAGCTAGTTAAAAAAACCTGTGCATTCTTTTTGAACTCCCTCCTTTCTTTATACCTACTAATTTAATAAGTTTTTCAGTTTGTTTAGTAATCTGACACACGTGAGTACATGCTGCTAAGTTCCAGGTGTAAACAGAGTGGTCTGAAACTGGCTTGTTTCGGTCCGTCTCTCTCAGCAGAACGGTGCGGCAGCCACTAAGAGCCAGTGCAGCGATGCCGGGGACCTGTGTCCCATCTGCCAGGTGGAGTTCAGAGACCCGAGGGTCCTCCTGTGTCAGGTGAGACCGCGGTCGGCAGCACACAGTGCCCATAGCGGAGGAAACTGGCCGAGAGGCAGGTTGAAGTGACGCCATTTTGTTTCCCCCCTCTCTCTGTCTCGTATTCCTCTAATAAAAGCACGTTTTCTGCGACGAGTGCATCTCGCTGTGGTTCAACCGGGAGAAGACGTGCCCGCTGTGCCGCACGGTGATCGCGGACAAGGTCCACGCGTGGAAGGACGGGGCGACTTCCCCTTACCTGCAGATCTACTGAGGGAACGGGAGAGAATTAAAAAAAAAAAAAAAAAAAAACCACAATCAATGTGTACATAAAATCACAAGGGCGTTCTGAAGTGGGAAAGCCGCGTAGCGTAGAGGAAGACTCGGCGCACTTCACCCGGGTTGTCACCGTCACGGTATGTTTACACCTTCCTCAAAAAGTGACAACTGTACCGATAGCAATATTCCATTAGCTTCTTTTACGAAGTTTAATGACTTCCACCTCTGCTAACTCAAGGGCATTACACACCGGGCCTATTTAAGCAAGGGTGCAAATCAAACCTTGCGTCTCATTTTGTTACCTGTGACAAGACGTTTGAAAAGTTTTTTTTTCTCTCCTCTCATGTCCTGTGGTGACAGTAATTTTTATTTACTTGTTTTTTTTTTGTTTGTTTGTTTGTATATAATTTCTGGAATTCCACTTGTCATAGGGTGGGGTACCCTTTCAGTGTATAAATATTGAGCACTTGCTGAAGATTGCACCAAGTGAAACGTAAAGTGACTTTTGAATGTAGTAAACTGGGCAAGTGTATACCTTCTGTGTAGGAGGTGAAAAAACACTCTGGTATTTGCTTCATTTGAAGAATTCAAAAGGTTTTTTTGTATTATGACAACGGGCCGATCAGACATTTTGTATTTTGGTCTCTGAGCAGTTGTATAGGGTATGGGCTAGCTTGTTCCAAATGTGACCAGAGAAGAATCCAGCGTTTTGTATTTCCTTCAGGTTGGCTAGTTTCACCTCCAATTCAGAAGTCACTGGACTGGGAGAAAGCTGCATGGTGCTTTAAGCAGCACTTGGGTTTACTATGTATATATAACACCAGAAATCTACACAAGCACCTCAAACTCAATCAGTGATATTATGAAAATCATCGTTGTCTTTTTTTAGAAATTATGAAGCCATGGTGATTAGGGCTTTGTACGTATGCAGAATATTTTCAGGATTAAAATTATATTTTCAAAAATGCCTCCTATTAAACCATTCACACAAGTATGAATTGTGCAAAAAAAGCGTGTAAGAGTTGAATGTCACAATTCTGTTACGATTTTATTTTTCTAAAGTAAAATCCTTTTAAAAACCAAAGATCGGAAGATGCATCTATTTTATTATCATGTTCCATTGTGTAGTAAAATAAAAATGTATTATGTTTCACATATTTTTTTTCCTCACATCATAAATAAAATATATTATACATGTTTTTGTGGTTGCTCTTCAGTTCCTCCAGTGCTTACTGCAACTGCTACATAAGCTATGCAAGCAGTTGTAGCATAGTAGCGTAGCTACACTTCGGACAAGAAGACTGCGTTGAGCTGGATACAGCGCGTGTGGAGCTACAGTAGAACCAGCTGCTGGTGATTAATGAAGGCAGAGCACACATCAGCCCGTGAGCTAGCAATGAACAGACTTTAATATCATTCAACTATTTACAGCCATTCACTTTTAAAACCAGGCGCAGATGGACACAAAATGAAAAAGCGTTAAGATGACTGCCGTCCTTGCCCTATGTTAACATGGTTATCGCCTAACCTGCTCCTACAGCAATGCTCAGAATAGCTGTTAACACAAAAAAAAACAAAAAAGAATCCCAACTGCATTTTCAAGAATTCCGCTATGACAAAGTAACTCCCTGCACAGCCCCACCCCCATTTTTATCACTGTTCCAAAAGAACCATTTGGCTTTAAATATTCATTGTGGTTTCTGAAATATAATGCATAATTCTGCAACTGAGGGGCATCGGTTTGGCTACCACTACACTATGTACAGAATTAAGATGTATTCCCAAAACGGACAACTTCAATTCAAAATGAGATCCATCCACAGTTAAGTCACCATTCACACTTCCAAATGAGGGGCAAAAATTTCAATGAATTCACTAACTAGCCTAAATTATTGAGGATGGTTTCAAATCCATAATTTGAATCAAACTTATGACAGCTATTTACAGTCTTTCATGAAGTATGGTTAAATTATTTCATTGTAAAGTGTGCAATTGTTCCTAAATTAAAAGCCAGTGTGAATACTTGCACTGGATATGAACCAGCCTTTGATACACTGGAATTTAACAATACTTGAGATGACAAGATGCACATTGGCTAAGCAAATGCATTGCACGAAGTAACAGCCAAAAATAACACCGTTTACCTCAAGTCAGTATTCCCTTTGGCCATTCTTGAGCAATGGCTACTAGAAGACTATTTAAGTTTTGCATTCATGGGGCCTTAACCCTGTTTTGGTTACAATTTAAGAATTAAATTTAGTACTGTAAAACAGACAGCTAAAACTTTCTCAGTATTTAAAACTATAAAGCCTTTAATTTCTGTACAAGTCTTAACTTGCTACTACAGAACAAATGGAAAGATTTCTAAATGATATTTAAGATAGACATGATATGCAGAATGAACTCTGGAAAAAGGCCCGTGTCATCCACAGCCTATTAAAACAGAGACCAGTCCATTTATGTGCCGTGTATTCTGTCACATTTAAAAAAAAATCCAAGATCAAATTTAACAATTCTTACCATTTTCATCTAAGCCACACCAATTTCCATGACACTCGAAACATTCAAGCACAGTTTGATGAAAAATATCTAATTAAGGTGAAAAGTTCAACAATGAATGAATACCTGCCTGAATCTGACTGAAAATTGGGGGGGGGGGGCGGGGGGTAGACTCACTCAGCTTCCTGCACAAAAAATCATTTCAGTATCAAGTAGTACAGACACAGAAAAGCACTTGGGGCCATCGTTCAGACACCAGGGTAGCAGGAAGAAGAGCCAGGCCAACTTCCTTGCTCGCCGTGTCAATCCATACATTGCAAATAAAGGAACTGCAATTTAAAAAGGCACAGATCCATCAGTTTTTGCATCAATAATTAAAACCGTTTTCAGCAATTAGGGGGCGGCTTTCAGGGGGATGTCACCCACATGACGCGGAGAGAATTCGCTGTCCCGATTCGGAGTACTCGTCACATGGTCTCAAAAGCCCCGCCCACAGCTTTGTGTCATCTTAGCAGGGGGATTTTGTCAGGTTTACAGTCCTGCTTTCATGCTGCTTATATCCGTAGACTATTACAAACTGAGAACTTCACGCACGCGCGCGCACACACACTGTACAAGTTTGTAAAGAAAAAAAAAAATAGCTGCTGTTGTTGAAGTTTAAAAATAAACGTTTTTAATCCTCAAATACTTGAGTAAAAAAAAAAAAAAGTATGTACACAAAATATCAAGCGATTTAGCTCAGTAAAACTAGAAGGTACGCCACTTCAAGGGAAACCAATCACCAGGCACCTTTGCAAGCGGTTGACGTTCGGGCGAGCGACAAACGAACACAGGTAGATTTGCATAGTGAGCTTGATGCAGAAAGTGGAAAAAAAATAGAATGGCACTTGAATAAATAAATCTTTTTCCTTTAAAAAAAAACCTGTAAGAATCACGTAAGAATTGCGAGTAATTTTTAAGATCCTAAACAGCCGGAGTTCTTAAAAAAGATGAAATAAGGGAAGGGTGACCGCTGAGCGTGTCAGAGCGGCCTACAGTACGTCCAAGGTCGCGTAATGACCACCGAAGGCTAGGGAGATGCAGCTCTAAGCCATAACACGAGAGATGTCCCAGCCACACCGAGCGGTCCCTATTCCCAAAGACTTAATCGGCCAAGACGAAACGTACTCCAGATTCAGTCACAGGGAAGACCCTTCTGTGAAACGCGCACTGGTCGGAAGCATTCATCAAATCCTGCGTAGCACCCACCCGCACGCCGAAAGAAAGCCAGGAATCCCAAGTGTATGAGTAAGCCATCAAAAGTCTTAGTTTATTGGAGATCTTCCCTTCAGTCTTGTGTTCATTGTATGCTGTTCTGTTAAATCTAAGTCTCTAATAACAATTTTTGCCAGCTGTACAATTTACACACACACACACACACAGACACACACATACACAAACACAAAAAAAAAAACTTTGTGTGAGGATTGGGGGCAAAAAATGAAATGAATTGGATTTATTCTACAGGATCGTGGTTTTGGGTCAAAAGTGGTCCGGTTACAAAGTTGTGATGGTAAGACCGAATAAAACAGGAGCCATACAGAGTCAAACCACAAATAAAAACCTTCCTCAATTTCGCAAGCAAAGGTCGCCGAGCGCACTGATATTTCACACAAGCTATATGAACCGGAGGCTCCTGTCCATGGAAAGGGAATGAATTTAATTTAATGACCATGCTCTCTACAGTAATGTTAGTCTCAACTTTGACAGCACCAAGATGGCCGGGGTGAGCAGACGCTCAGCCATATTTAAGATTTCGAAAAGGTTCTGAAAGTCAGTCAATATGTAGCAGTGTTGAAATACCAATCACCACTGATGTGAAAACATACGTACGTCTGGTACCATTTCCACAAGTTCTAACAATAAGCCTTGACAAGTTTCATTTAGTCAGTGGGTAATCTGAATTTTATCACCCCTGTTGAACAATGTTATCTTGCAGCAATGCATATCGGATATATCCTCGCCCCACAGCCAATATGCATGAAAACTAGCAAGAACTATGGGCCAGAGCCACGCAACATAACACTAAGTGATTCAAACAAAGTGCTACAACTGTTCTATTGGACTAGTCCTCTTTATTTACTCGTGGGCTTGTTATAATATTTGAATTGCACAGAATTGCCAAAGGGTTTGTGCAAAGCAATCTTCGGGACTGGATCAAACAATTCCTTAAACTGCACAAAGTGTCATGTTGACATTTTCTTCTGAAATCCCAATTTAAAGAAAGAGCGAAAAAGTCCCTTTTGGCCAGAAAGCAAAGCGCTTCTTCGCTCAGAAAAGACATTACACGTCTGTTTGCTGGCCATCTTCTACTCAGTGTAAACGGAAGGATTTCAGTCCTGACCTCTTACTTCAGGCCAAGAGGACTGGATTGTTGCAAGTTAGTTCTCAGTGGTGCGCCGATTTCAGAAATTGGTCAACAGTCCCTTGGGTGCACTTTCAGAAGGCTAACGAGATGCCCTTTCTGCCAGCGGCCAAGCAAAAAAAAAAAAAAAAAAAACTAGCACCCCAAAGCACCACTGCTATTCGCTTTCATCAAAAACAAGCCAAGAGCTGCACCCTGCAGTGTAGCGGACAGTAAAAAGCAGTGCAGTGCCTCTTTTTAAGCAGACTGTTTACAGATTTACTTTTTTTTTGGATGAGGGGGTTATGGCTTTGTTCCTGTGGCTCAGTTCAGAAAACAGTTAAGAGTAGCTTCAATAGCTGCATTCCCACAGTCAGGCTAACTCCGGGCGAGCTAGCGTCCTCCAGCCCGTGTCGCTTTGCCACATCCACTTCCGGCCCTCTTGGCGCCTGTAGACCACACCGTTACCCCTTCAAACCACCTTGGTCATCAGCTGGGGTAAAGGAGGGTGGTCACGGCCAGGGGCAAGGTTATCACAGCTAGCACTGTATCAAAATTCATATGTTAGTGGCCGTATGGCGTCTACACCAAGGAGGCCTCGAATGGGCCGAGAGATGCTAGCCCCTCTGAGGACTGGCAGTGGACAGACGGACAGACAAACGGGCCATCGGTCAGAGTTCTCTGGCTCGAGGCGCGAACCCGCTCGGGTTTTCAGCCCGACCTAGCCGGCCTGACGGTGGGAACGCGGCGCTGGAAGGCTTAAGACGAGTTCCGAACGTGGAGGACATTCCGTGACCGTGCTAACGAAGGTAGCCATTCCTAGCAAGTCTCTACACGATGATTTTTTTTTACTACATAAGGCAGTGTTAATGTTTTTTTTTTCACGTTACAGCTTGGGGCTCATAACTCAAGCATAAGAAAGCCTCACATCCCCACTGCTCCTATCCCATGCTCAGTTAGACTGGTAATATCAACACCAAAGAATCAAGGTTGAATCAGGGCCTAGAGCAGTGGTCTCCAACCCTGGTCCTGGAGAGCTACTGGGTCTGCTGGTTTTCATAGTGACTCCGCACTTCATGAATCAGAGCAGTTGATTACACAGTTAACTCAACTCACCTGGTGTCTTGGGTCTCAACTGGGTGAAAACAAAAACCAGCAGACCCTGTAGCTCTTCAGGACCAGCGTTGGAGACCACTGGCCTAGAGTGACCTGGCCTTTATAGACTAATCCCCAATACGCACCACTGTTGATTGTGAAACTTTGTAATACTGTTAAGCGAAAAGGATAAGAAAGAAAGAAAAATAAGGTGTGTCAGATACTCAAAAGGCATTTGGAACCAGAATACATTCAACGCTTTAAGTAAATGCTTTCATAAATCAGTGTGTTTTAATGGTTTGAGGCAATTGACAGATCTTGCAGATGAAGGACCAAGTCAGTTTCCTAGTGGCTTTTCCATCGATGAAACTGTTCTCTTGTCAACGGTTGGACAAACAAAGTAAAACCTGAGTTCCTCACCGTACGCACTCAAACAACTCCGCAATCAAACCACGAGAAATTGAAATTAAAAAGAAAACCGTATTAAAAAGTACACATTTCGTTTTTTGTTTTATTGAGGCTGTCATATATATCGATTCCTTGGTTTAATAGTGTTGCGGCTGCACGTTTTTTTGCAGCGCTCGGATATATAAGACTGACTACGGCATCCCTGCTAAGTAAAGTCATTTCCCCTCTCGTCAGTTCTGTTACAGTCTCTCAGATAACATTGATTTAAGTCACGTCATTCTGAACAGGAAAGCAATGCTGCACCCAGAGTAACACTGGAAAATTATTTTAAAGCATTCACGGAAGCAGTTCCTCAACAGCATTTGATCTACTGGAGCACCATGTCACGTTTAGCCAGCTTGCAGCAAATGGCCAATCAAAGAGTTTTTTTTTTTTTTTTGTAGCGGCTGTTGCTGAAATAGGTAACTTTTTTTTTTTTTTTTGCGCTCGCACATTTACCCTGACGCACTGCAAAGGTATAATAGTAGAAATTCATCTTAGCTATTTGGGGGGTCAGGCCCAGTCCTAACCAATCAAACTACCCCCCCCCCCACCCCCACCCCCCCGGGAGAATGGTGGGCGACCGCATCAGCCAGCGTCTTGGCGTTACGGCCCACTGCAGCACACAAGCTCATCAGATGGGGGGGGGGGCTGGGGGGGTGCACGGTCGAAGGAAATGGTGGCGCTGGCGATCAGTTATTGTTTTTTCCAACTGTAATTGTCCTAAAAAACAAAAACGAAAAAAAAAAAAAATAGACAAAACAAACCGAAGCCTAAGTTCAGCCGAACGTCATAGATTCATACGTAGATGCTCGGGCCTCTTGGAGAGCATGGGGTAGGCCTGCTTCTTGAAGGACCCCGTGTTGGTGCCCGAGGGCTGCCTGATGGGGAGGGGGGCGGAGGCCTCGGCGCTGGCGGTGACGTCCATCTGCTCCACGCCGGACACCTCCATGGCCAGCTCCGTGGGGGACTGCAGGGCGGGGGCCCCCAGCAGCGAGGCGCCGCGGGGCCAGCAGTCGGCTCCCGCGAACTTTACGGGGCTGCGAGGCGGGGAGAACGGGGCGTCATCACCCGCGGCAACCGCAATCCAGCTCTCACTATCCAACTAACAGTCTTTACAGCACTATCAAAACCAATGTAACTTCTTAAGCCTTTAATATGCTAAATCGCAAACAGGTGATTAGACTGTTCTTAACTGAACATTCTAATGCTGATGTCACAATCACTGCTGGTGACTGAAAGCAATGGAGTTCTAGAACACTGACTTAAAATTTTCAGAAAAATATTTCAAAAAAACCTGCTCTTCAAAGGGTATGCATTTGAAGTGTAAATCTAGTCAAGAAAATCTACTTACTTTCGGAGATGGACAAAATCCTCTCAAACAAAGCAGGACCAGGTTAGCGAGGCAATAAATCATGTAAATAACTCCTGAGAAGGCAACTGGACTGGTGTGAGCCTGGTATGTCAGACTGAAGCTTCACTTTTTAGCCAATTATTTACATTTCCACAGAAAACTACCAAATTTATATTCCCCTCTAATGTTCCACACGAACACTCAGGCTAATCGCTCTCGAACCTCAATTGCTGAACATAAGAGCACTGTTTTTGTTGCAGGACAAGCTGACCCGCTAAAATGTAAATGCAGTACGAACACATTAATCAAGAGAGCAACTTCAGACGTATACCTGACAGGTGTTCTCGGACTTCCCAGAAATCGTCGCGGCGACCGTATTTTTGGCTCGAACGAGAATTTCTCCTTGACGTTCTCCAGCACGGATGGAGCTACGTAGGTAAACCCCTGCAAGCAACACCAGAGGAGATCGAAATCAGAATTTGTCCCAGAAAAATTAGCCGCAAACCACATGCCAGAGGACACGGCAGACCAAGACAGAGAGGAGTGGATGAGGAACAGCAGGTCCTTTTTTTTTTTTTTTTTTTTTTTTTTTTAAATACCATGTCCTGTAAGTGCAGTGTCTATTCTAACTGTTTTTAATATCACGTATGTATCTGTAGTGTCTTGTCATTCTTCTGTCCATTTTAATACCATGGAAGGTGACCTTGAGTGTTCAGAAAGGCGCCTGATAAATAAAATGTATTATTATTATTATTATTATTATTATTATTATTACGACCTCAGTCCAAAATACATTGTGTAATGTGCCAGGGAAAGCCAAATGTTTCCCAGTCAAAGCACAGATGCAACGCATTAAGACGGATTCTCGTAAAAAGGCCCATTTCTCTCCGAGGGGAAAAGGGGCGGGGGGGGGGCATTTTACAGCCAGCTGAGGTACAAACACACATAAAACATCACAAAGATCACGTGCGGTCCGCCGTTACCAGGAAGACTTGATTGGCACTTTCGCTTAGCGTGGAGTCGTCGGGGCTGTCTACGGGGGTCTGGCTTGTGAACTTGGAGTCGAATTGGCTCACGTCGTCCGCCGATTGCTACGGAGACAAGGAGGGGAGGAGCCAATTCAGAGGAACGCCCACAGGCACAGCAGTGCTCCGCGGGACCACGCCCCTGTGCCGCGATAAACTTACTAGGAAAGGTTTGAAAGGAGGCTCCACTTTCCGTGCGAGGAGGTCTTCCCAGTTAATGTGTCTGAAGAAGAGGTGGGTCTGGGTGCAAGAGAACACGCAATGATTGGACGGCCACACTCCCCGCCTCTTCCACCAATCAGAAGGCGGCCTTAATTGATGGGCATGAGTTGAGCCAGGGCTGCCCAATGGCATCTGTTCAGGGCTCGACTCAGCAGCTTACCTGCACTTCTGTGGCATCTCCTGGTCCCGCCCCCAGTCGCAATGAGGCGTTTCTTTTAAGCAGCTGCAAAAATAAAGAGCACTTATCAGGAAATCCGCTGACAAGACGATTCAAAGTCCAGATCGTATCAGTAAATTCCCAAACACCACAACATGACAACCGTGTCAAGTTAAAAGATAAAAAGATTCTGTTTTTTTCATGAGAGGGTGTAAATAACTGACAGGATGAGGACTGATCTGGCGCGTATTACATGCACGACGCTGATATTGACAGAAATGGCTTCATACGTACCTTTTTAAGAAGGTCCCTGGCTTCTTGAGTGAGGTAGGGTGGGAGGTTCAACTTGCACTTTAAAATTTTGTCAATGGTCTTTTTTCGATTCTCGCCAGTGAAGGGAGGCTGGGAAACACACAGATTCTCTCAAAATAACATCCTACATGAAACTTCTCGTACCATCTATTTATTGTGACTCCACAAGATATGTTGTTTACCGCTTGCATTCAAGGCCTCTGCCACTTGCCGCCATCTTAACACAAACACCAAGGTCACATGGTACGGAACTACATTCTACTGAGCTGTCATTCAAAAAACAGATGCAGTGTTTAGTGTACTACGAGTATAGACTGAAGTCATGACACCTTATAGCGGGAGACAGCAAAAGGCTCAAATTACCCTTTTAAATCAACATAGAATTAAATGAGAGAGTGAGACAATGTGAGCTACAAAGAGAGCGAGAGACAGGTCAAGAGACAGAGCGTGAGAGAGAGAGACAGACAGTGTAAGACACAAAGCAAGAGAGACAGACAGTGCAAGAGACAGAGCGAGAGAGAGAGAGACAGACAGTGTAAGACACAAAGCAAGAGAGACAGACAGTGCAAGAGACAGAGCGAGAGAGAGAGAGACAGACAGTGTAAGACACAAAGCAAGAGAGACAGACAGTGCAAGGGACAGAGCGTGAGAGAGAGAGAGAGACAGACAGTGTAAGACACAAAGCAAGAGAGACAGACAGTGCAAGAGAGGGTGCGTAAGAGAGAAAGAGTGAGAGACAAAAGAATTGTAGAATTGAATGAGAATTTGAGAGACAAAGACAGAAAGACCGGGGGAGAGTGTGAGAGAAAGAGAAAGCACGCGCGAAAGAGACAGAGAGAGACAGCGAGAGAGAGAAAGAGCCATCCAGAAACGGCCCATTGACGGTAAATCACAGGGAGGGGAGCACTCACTGCGCCTGTCAGCATGTCGTACATCAGGGCTCCCAGACTCCACCAGTCCACAGCCCGGTTGTGTCCGCTCCTCATGAGGATCTCTGGAGCCCTGCAGCACAGAGGCAGCACAGAGGGGTCAGTGCTCCAGCCCCATTCAGGAGCACTAGGCCACCACAAAGCAACATTACGAACCTGAGGCAATCTAGAACAGCTAGCGACAGCATGCAGGTAAACTTACATGTACTCTATGGTACCACAGAAGGTGTGGGTGACCGTGCCGTCATGGATCGATTCTTTGCACAGTCCGAAGTCCGTCAGCTTCACGTGACCTGCAGCCAAAAATAAAACAATGAAAAAAGAGGAGAAAAGGGAAGGCTCCGTTTAAAAAAAGATAACTTGCTTTCTTTGCCATTATGTGGCTTGGTGCTGCGAGTGTTTAGTAAGTGCTCGCATTCACTGAATGCTTCAGGCACCGCTAAAAATGCATCGCGAATGGTTCCCGTTTTAAAAGACACCACAGCTGCCATGGCGGATGCTCGTAGCCGTATCCTAAACTCATTAACACTGGGGTGGAAACTCACTAAGTCGGCCACAAACGACTGTGAGCTTCGGGAAGGAAAATGCACCCACGAAACTTGCTGATTTAACAGGGTATTTTCCCACAATTATGAGGCTTAATAAGAGCACAGCTGCAAAATGTGTTCAAATATGGGGAGAAACACATCGAAACACTGCCACCACATTTAAAAGCTCACCTTGGGCATCCTTAACTACTGAAAGCACACAGAATTTAAACTATTAAGTGTTGGCTCGACTGTAAATTTGAATGACCCATAAGCAAGGGGCCAGGAACGCAGTGTGGTGACACTTCTGCCTTGCAGGAAGAGGGGACTTTGCATGGTAATGTCCCATCTCATTCGCCACCTACAGTACTGCGCAGCGTGGGAGCCCGTAGGTTTCTAATGCTCATTTCAAAAAGGGATGTCGAAGCAGAAGCCAGCAGACCCTCACCCAAGCGCACACACATACAGACGGGCGCCAAACCAGCGGTTTACAGACTGCGGCTTAGACTTCTACTGGGGGGGGGGGGGGTTATGCGTTTGTGAGATGAGATGTGGAACAGCAGCAGAGCTGCGTCTTCCTGTCGGGGGCTAGCTTTGTGAAGCAGAGGCCCGGGCCGCTGGGCGTTACCGTGGTTATTCAGCATGATGTTTTCCGGTTTCAGGTCCCGGTAGATGATGCCTTTCTGGTGCAGGTGCCCCAGGGCCATGGAGATCTCCGCCAGATAGAAGCTGCAAAGCACACACAGACCCGTCAGAGCCTGCTCGTGATGTCACAGTACAAGCACAGACAGACCCGTCAGAGCCTGCTCGTGATGTCACAGCACAAGCACAGACAGACCCGTCAGAGCCTGCTCGTGATGTCACAGTACAAGCACAGACAGACCCGTCAGAGCCTGCTCGTGATGTCACAGAACAAGCACAGACAGACCCGTCAGAGCCTGCTCGTGATGTCACAGTACAAGCACAGACAGACCCGTCAGAGCCTGCTCGTGATGTCACAGCACAAGCACAGACAGACCCGTCAGAGCCTGCTCGTGATGTCACAGTACAAGCAGGCAGCACCATTATAGCTACCAAAGCTAACAAATGCACAATATCTCATTCAAATAAAGCAGTAAAGGAAAGACATAATGTATGATGCAATAGCCATGGATTGGTTTTCAGAAACAGCTTCGACATCGTTTCAGGTTTGATCACGCACCATTGCTAGCAAATGACTGCCCTCATACCCACTCTGTTTACATAACATAGATTTTCTCAGAAAACTAGATTTTCCCAAAACCGGTTCCACAATGGCACCCTCGCAGTCTAAAAATAAACCTACACCCTGCTCCTTTACCAGAGCACACGCCCCTCATCCGATGACCAACGGACCAAAGTTCATTAAGGAAATACCGAAACAAGAGTGCTACTGAGGTTGCACATGTTCGTCTGATATCAAAGACCAACTACACCTAAAACTAAAAATGTATATTAAATCTAGAATACATTCTCCAAAATTGCACAAATTTTACAGTACATTTAATTATCTGGTAAATACATTTTTAATCAGATAAAAAAACATGCACTCCACGCAAAAGGAAATGACAAGATTGTTATTTACAGAAATGCGCACATTACTGCTATAACTGAGCAGACAGGTAACCACCTTACAGTGGTGAAAGTGAAAAGTGAAAGCAAGCATGTACAGAACATAAAGCACAGCACAACACAGGAAACCTAAGAGTAGCATTAAGTTACCAAACAGCTGCGATACGCAAATAAAACGAATTAGACCAATGCAGTGAAGTGAAGAACATTATAAAACATTGTTTTTTTTGGATGGTTTTTAAAATAAATTTGGCACCCAACATGGGGCTGAACGTGTCCAATTCCCACACTAATTTGGCGGAATGTCCAATTATCTGCAACTGCAGACACATCCAGGGAGCGGCTGAACGTCGACAGCTGCAGTTCTCCTCCGAAGCAGCTCGTGTCACCAGCTGCTTCTTTTCACATCACAGACTACAGCTTGCACAGAAGAGCGACATGCGGCTTTGACACGTAGTCCACAGGTGCCAGGTTTGACTAGATTGGGCACCCGATCGCTAGTGAGCAATGAAACACGGACCCCTAACCTACTGAACGCTACGATACCCTGGGTGAGGCAATCGGCAATTGCAGGTAGCCGAAATGGAGCTACCGTCCACGGTCGGCACCGGCACGGTCCGGATTCGATCGGAGACTGTGGGGCTCACCGTGGTTTTACAGACAGCAAATCCGAACAGTCACAGGGCCAAAAAACAGAGGTAATTTTGTGACGTGGACCCAGCAACCCAGAGAGCCCAACACAGCTCACTCAGCACAGCCATCGCTCAGCACAGCGCAACAGGCTCCCAGAATGCACTGGGATTTCTCTGGCCAGTCTGACCATAACTGTTGACCTTCAAGAGAAAGCCGGCGTTTTACTCATCACATACTCTTCACCTGTCAACACCATCTGCCTCTTGCATTGAGGTCAGGAAGCAACAGAGCGCGCTCAACAAGCAAACGATAAACGCTAAGCTGCTGATTATATCTCATTTTGCGGCCGCGTGTTTCAGAGTAAAACTTCACCAAGCGCGCTCCAAATGAGCTGAATAAATGTTACTTTGCTATTGGCTGAAGACCTCCGAGCAGGACGAGCTGCTTGTAAAATGACTCACCAAGCTGTGTCCTCCATGAAGATTCCTTCCCTCTCCAGTTGCATAAACAGCTCGCCACCTGCGGGTCACAACACACCAGCTTACTTCCTCCTCATTGGACCTCCGACTATGTCTCCAGGGCTTCAGACGGCAGAAGCATTAAATTAATGTTGCTGCTATAGAATCCCGTCAAAAAAAGTTTTAAAATAGATACAAACCAGGACCTAATGATCCTTAGCCTTAGGAATGCATTTCACAAATTAAATTGTTTTATCATGATAAATAGCAGTGCAAACACGCGTAATATTAATTTGCAGAGTTCATCACCAGCAAAGACCCATGTTGTGTAATAGCAATGCTAAACTACAACTTTTGACTTGGGGAAAGTCAGAATCTTTTTATTACCAGACATAGAACTTCGAGCTGCACTTTCAGAACATTTTTATTCAGGTGTCAGCCATCCACACATCTCATCTCTCAACTGCAAAACTATTTTAGTTCTTGTTGCTGCAACTGTACACGAGAATCCAGAGCCCTTACTTTCCAGGGTGCGTGAAATCGTCAACAGTAATTGCAGAACTGACTTTTATACATTGAGCTGGTGTTACTGATGGCTGTTCACTTGAGTTTTATCTCCAGACTGGATGCCATCTTAATCACAGTGAGAGATAACAACTTAGTAGTCAAACATTTGAGGGGGTGGGGGTGGAGAATTGAGCAGTTACAAAAAAAAAGGGGGAGCGGACCAAAAAAAGCAAAAAAGGAAAAATGAGAAAACACAAATGGCCACCATCTGGAAAAACAAAATTCAGGCTTAAAAAAAAAAACAGAATAATAACTGGGATAAACAAGCATCTGCTCCTACTCCTCAATTCCTCATCTCATTCAGACGATAACATAACCGCTCCTCCCCCTCCCCCGACCGCCATTAAGCCAGGCGGCCGCCGCGCCTCCCCCCTGCGGGCCGTGGCCAATCGCGGCGCTCGCTCGCTCGCTCACCGCTGAGGTACTCCAGGATGAGGTACAGCTTGCCGCCGGTCTGGAAGGCGTAGATGAGGTCCACGATGAACGGGTGCTTCACCTCCTCCAGGATGTTGCGCTCCGCCTTGGTGTGCGCCGTGTCCTTGGCGTTCCGCACGATCATGGCCTGCGGGGGGCGATGGAGAGACGTGCGCGTTACACGCTACCGCTGTGGCGGGGGAGACAGTTACCGCTGGCGGCGTTTTTTTTTTTTTTATCGGCCACCTGCGGGTTTTTAAAGAAAAACTCCACTCAGCTTTTTAAACGTGCGGGAAACGCGACGGGCGTCCGGTTCTGACGGCTCCCCAGACCTGCCGGCTCGGCTCTCCTGTTTCCTCAGCTCGTAAAACGCGGCGGCGCCTTGAGCTCCTTTAACGACGGCCTGTCGGCACCTTTCACACCTCACAGGCGGCCGGCATTTACCAAAAAAAACGCGTAAATCTAATTCCACGAAAGGCCCGCTGACCCGTGCTAATGACCGGGCGAACGGCACGCTGCACGTTCTCGATTCGGGCCCGTTACACGCTCGCCCAAAGACTGAAAACAAACTTCTGAGGCACGAGCCGGAGGATTCGGGCTGAGGTGCAGCTTTGCCGCGACGGTCGAGAGGAAGCTCCGCTCGGCTCCGTCAGAGCCATTTAAGAAAACCGCTCCAAAGGCCGAAGGAGACGGTCTGCAGCCCAGAGAGCCGTGAAACTCAGAGCTTCCTGGCAGCAGAGATTCGGGGGGCAGCCCTCTCGCCTCGTTTGGCACCCGCACCTAAGGCCGGTCGCGCTCCTCTACCGCCAGGCGGCCGTACAATCCGCTCCCCACGGCCCACGACGGCCGCGGCGACCGCGGGCCTCCTGCCGCGAACGGGGATCACCGAAACCCCAGGCGTCGCGGAAACGCGGGCGAGGCGGCCAAAACTACGCGGCGCTGCGCCCGTCAGACTAAACGGGGGCGCCGGCGAGACGGGAAAGACAGAGCGGCCGGCGGAGCCTTCCAGGAAACAGCGACGGCGCGGAGAATCGATCACGGTCCGGCCGCACCCCCGTCGCCGGGCGCAGCATAGCGACGCACCAGTGCCCCTCGACCCGGCATAAACACAACGGGCAGAATGCCAGTGGCTGTAAAACACCACAGCGGCTGCCATTTCTCATTCCCTCCGTTACAGAACTCCATTCTCAGCGCTGCAAGCTTAGAGGGGTTCTGCAGTGTTCTAGAAACATACCTTCTTCAGGACCTTCATGGCAAATATTTTCCCCGAAGTGGCTCCAGATACTTTTCGAACTTGGAAAACCTCAAATAAGAAAAAAAAGAAGAAGATATTATTTTTAAACAGTGGAAAAGTATACACTACTAGTATTTTTCACTGAACTGAATACTCCTGGCTTAAGTGCATAAACATTGGAAGGGAAAAGTGGTCAATAAATTCAGTAAGTTAGTAAAGAAAACGTCTGTTTTTTTGGGAGGGAGGAGGGGCTGTCCCTTACCTTGCCATAGCCTCCTTTTCCTAAGACCCGCAGCAGCTCGAAGCATTCCGGGCGGATTTGTTCCGTTCCCTTGTTAACACTGTCTTCTGATATTTCAAACTTCTCACAGTCGTCCATGTTGCTACAGCGATACATAACACACTTACATACCGTACATCATACAGACAACATAGACAACAACAATGGCAGCAAAGCAAATGCACTCACAGTAATCAAACCAGCATACTGGTGGCATTTCTACATTAAGCATGTAGCATATGCAAGCTAAATACATCTGAAGTTTGGTAAACAGCTATGCACTTCTGACAATCAATGAAGTATCCACATGTGGTGCAGGAAAAGGTTATAACAAGAAGTAGGCCTATGTGTAAGCACCCAGACACTGCCAAGAGAAATGGAAAGCAGCTTCTCAAAGACTGTTCCTAAAATCAGTTTTACGCAGCAGCGTAAAAAATTGCTTCAGCCCTGTTTTCTTCCCACCCCTCCACAATTTGGAATGCCAAACAACTTCATGTCAGTTCCACTGCGGCCATGTTCCCCATCTGGCTTGGAGGAGGAAAACATGGCTAACCAGTGCTCTGGCACACATCTTTCACCCCGTACCCTGCTGGCCTAGGCCTACCTACCAAAGGCTCCTGCACTAGAGGGCTACACACCCTGACTGACATCACAGACTGCCCACCTGACCAGAGAAGATGTTTGTCTCCAGTCTCTCTGTAAGACAGGGGTTTCCCTGTCCATTGAGCACCCCCCCCACCCCCCACCCACCTAGGCAGTGCTATGCTTGGTAATTACGCCTGTTCTTGTGGAACTCCAAGCCAGCCAACACTGATCATGAAGCATCACTGCATCCCAGCATGCACAGCTGCATGCATTACTGAACTGCAGCGCGCATCACTGCGTCATAGCATGCATTGCTGCAAAACACACAAGGGGAGGCGCCACTCTGGAACCACCAAATCTGAAGTGTCCTTGAGAGTCGTGCTAAATGCATTTCACTTGGCGATAATTGGGTGTATGTTTGTTTTTCATTCACGCGTAATACAAATCAAGCTAAACAATTTTCCGCTTATTTTCTTTTTAGTCCGTGAGAAGCGAAGACAAGCAGCGCTAATGATTCATATCGGTTGCACTCGGAGCATGAGAGATTACACGAAACCAAAAAATAAATAAAAATCTGGGCAATGATGTACCAGAAATACACACTGCCAGACACGAATGCCGTCAGCCACAGTTTGCATGCAGTGAGTGAATGTGATTGTTGATGAATGTGCAGTGACCACAGACGAGGAAAGAAACAGAGAAATGCTCACAATTCGAACCCGCTGCACTGGTCCATGTACTCGCTGATCTGGGCCTGCGAATCAGAAACAGACGTTACTCACAAACGGCCTTTGACAGAACCCCTTTCAACGACGGCCACACGTGAAACAATGCATGCAATGTAAAAACCGAAGACAGCCAATGGCTTAAAATAGACACAAGCGCTAAGACACGTTCTTCACATCGACCTGAAATGACTAAACCGTTTAAAATTTTGATTAAATCAGCGGGTCAAAAGCAAACCAGATGGCGAGTTATGAATAGTCTGCAGCGTTCCAAAACTTGTTTGTTAACAAAAGTCGCTTGAGGGAAACAAAACAAGCTTTGTTGGGTTTAAGCGCTGGGCATGATGCAGAATGTGTCATTTTCCCCCACCAAAATAACATATCTCCATTACCACTGTTGGGATAAGTCAAAGAGACAACGTAATACATCCCTGCAAATCATAGCACTGTCGTCAGCACTCTTGGGCAAACAAAGATGTAATGATTTGCAGATGAACCCTGATCATATCCTCTATACTGTAAAATTTTGATTATTAATTAGGATAAATTAATTCCATTTGTTCAAAAATTCACCAAAACCATGACATAATCCTACAACTCATGGTTAGGCCTTTCCAGTACACAAACGTGATACAGTCGGCATTACGTGAACTAGTCATGCATCTTTTAGCAACGGTTGTTTTGATTAATCAAAGTGCACTGCTATTCCACACCATTTTAATCAGCCCACTGCATGGAGAGATATGACGTTCACTGTGATGCTCAGTGTCATAACACACTGTGCGTGAAGTGTTCTGGGCAGGCAATAACCTTTCAAAATCAACTGCAACTAAGGAATCCACTACAATCCCCGCAGAATATCTTAAATCTGACTCTAGAGGTATACACTAGCTATGTACCACTTTCCAATGATACCTTATCATATAATGTAGGTATAACACTCATAAAATAACATTTAACTCCCACCCCCGATGTTGCAAGGAAGAAAAAAAATGTTTGGGAACAACCTTGTGCAGAAGGGTAAAGGTATCAGAGAAATTCCTTGAAGCACATAAGAAATCCTTTTCGACTTCCATTTAAAAATGGTGTACACAAACAACCTAAAATCAGTGTGTTCACAGACGAGCGCTCATGGAGTTTAATTTCGGCAAGAAAATGGTGGTTAACGTTTCGCTGGTTTATTGATTTAATTGCTAATACGTACATAATCTATATTGCCCCTGAAATATACATTTTTATTCATTAATTGACACATTCTGATCTGACTGGTCGCCTGGATTACGACATTACAAGAAAGGTCTCATCCGTACGGACTGTAAGGTTACTTAACTTCGGCACCCCTTCGGGTATACGACAACTGTCAAGCGAAGAACTGCATCCAAGTTAACCTGAGCTGGCTTGGTCTATTCTGCCTAAAATAGCAGCTAGTTAGCTACTAGCGCTCGCTGAAAGCGACATTCACTCTAGATCCTCATCTGACAGGTACTGTTTGAAAACAAAACTTGTACTGCAAAAACCCTTAGCCAGCTAACGCGGTTGATTTAACAAGCGTAAATTCCTCTGGCGCTAAATTAACGTTAAATCAAATATTCTAACCCCCAGAGAAGTTAACGTTGTTCGCAGCTATTTTTGCTAGATAAATATTAACTAATCTAACGGTTACAAACTAACGTATCTATAAATTGCATACATATTCAGCTACCGCGCCAAATCCAGAGCTAACAAACTGATTTCCATAAAACTTAGTTAACGTTAGCCCAACACGATCACGAAATCGCCAGAACATGCAATTTGCTAGCGAACATTAACTATCCTGGTACTCACTAAAGCCACAGAAAGAAAAACGACTGGTTGGCAAACATTTGCTTAGTGCACCACGGGGTTAAATGGGGGCATTTTCTCTAGCATTTTCCCATACATCAGTGAAATAGCGATGGTATAGTAGCATGACGGCTATAACTTGGCTACCTTGAAAACATCGGCTATATCACTAGCCAATAAATATGTCGGATACACGCGCATGCCGTAAATTAAAGAAACCTTGCGCGCTAGCAGTTAATTGAAACTAGTTATCTTGCATGCTAAAGTTAAACTATCCAGACAGTCATTCTGAGAGATCCTGTCAGAATCTAGCTAGCTAGCCAATCAACGACTTAGCTAGCTATCAAGACGTTATCTGCTTAACATGATCTTCCGAGCGGAACTCGACATTTGATAGCTTGCTGTGTACTAAGCTACGTTAGCCGACTCGACATGCGCCCGTAGTTAGCAACTTAGTTTGTTATCTCCAAGGAGTGTCACAAGTATAAGCAACGCAATGTTTAACAGCAATAGCAGACTTGTGTAGCCAACTTGTTGGCCACGGCAGCTACACCTTCCATCATTTATTGTCCCATCCATGTCACTGTCAGAATCGGGCCTATCCCTGCAATGTGTTGTGTAGCCCCGTTAAACAGGCCCAAGACCGTGAAAAACCACGCTACCGGTTCAGGTTAATTTACTCACCCCCTCGTCGAGCTCGTCGTCGGAGACATTTTCCTCTGGCTGGTCCAAATCAATGTCGAACACGCCAGCCATGGCCTCGGTCTCTCTTTGCTCTCTCAGTCCGTGGGAATGGCTCTTGCTAGCCGCCTCATGGAAACATACACACCGCCGCCATAACCGGCATCAGCATAAGGCATGCGCACAGCGCCACCAACCAAACAAAATTCCAGAGGTAGAAAAAAAACAAAGCAACCCATAAAATGGACTTGCTACACGGGCGCATGCGCAACATTCGACTTCGAATCTTCGATACCGCTATGGACTACTACCACACACATTTGCGCGGTAGCTAATAACACGTGAGCGTGATTTTGGTGTGCGCCGTTAACTTCTGATTGCAATTAAGTACAAATAAAATTATGAGAGCTTCATCACGTTGCGCCCCGTAGAATTACAAATAACTGATTCATTGTTGTTTATATCCGGTGGATGTCTCATTCATTTTTTCTGCTCTTAAAATTATTAGCAAATGTAGATTACTGTAATGTATTCTACTGCTATATTGTCCTGAATTATGTATTCTTAGTTACGTGTAGGATGTACTGTAGGTGTTCTCCTGATGAGGCAAAGCCTATTTTAAGCTGTAGTGGACCACAACATCTAATCTACTATGATCCCAATAGAAGCTTTTCAGCAAAATGTCTTCGTTTATTATTCATTATCATATATTGTAATTAATTCAAACAATGAATTGAAGTGGTTAGTCTTCGAAAAGTTTGTTGATTTCTAATTCTTGATATGATCGAAAGAATCAAATGTTTTTTGTCGACACTATTTCTCATTACATTCCGCCTGGTCAAAGTTGATTTCTCTCAAAATAATTATGTTTTCACTTGCAGACATTTAGACAAATATCCCATACATAAACAAAGCTGCAAGGAGCTGTCTTTGCATTAGGTTTTTATCATGTAATTCCAGGAAACAAACAAGTGAAAAACCTATGCACACCTGAAATAACATGTGCATGCTCAGGAGGTAAGAGCGGTTGTCTGGCAGTCGGAGGGTTGCCGGTTCGATCCCCCACCCTGGGCATGTCGAAGTGTCCCTGAGCAAGACATCTAACCCCTAATTGCTCCGGTGAATGAGAGGCATCAATTGTAAAGCGCTTTGGATAAAAGCGCTATATAAATGCAGCCTATATTATAGAAACAATGACTAAAATGCAAAAGCTGAAGGAACGTTTTCAAGTGCAATATCTTGGTCACATTGACCTTTGTCAGGCAGTCCAGGAGTCTCTACCAAGGTAGGAAATGCTACAAAACAGTATAGATGATTAGGCGTATACTGTTACAGCTACAGTGAAAAATCTTTATTCAACAAAACTCCTTTCTTCAATTGTTCAACTGTGCTTCTGTGCGCTGACATTGGACATAAGCTGCAAAGAGTGCTTTTTCCTCAAATAAGTGCATACCAAAGGTCAAGCGTGCTAATGACCTTTGGAATGCACTTATTGTACGTCACCTTGGATTAAAGCGTCTGCCAAATAAATGTAATGTAATGTGTGCTGTGCTTACTATGGGGATAATAATAATAATAATAATAATATACTGCAGGCAATGAAGTCCAAAAATGTAGTCCTATGGGACACTATGAAACTGCACTTTGCTGTGTGAATTATTTTCAATAGTTTTTTTTTTTTTAAAGAGTCTGAAATGAATACAGCTTTCCAACATGCATGTTAAAATGACCAGTAATTACAAAGATGATAATACATTCCCAAATGCACAACCATCAAATGTAACTGACATTCAATCAAACGAGTCACCTGCTCACAAAAGCACAAGGTAACCACCATTTCTCTTTAAACCTCCCAGTGTAAGAGATCTCCAGCAGCGCATATAAAATGGAAGATGAGATGGTATCCGGGCAACCGGAAGATCTCCTCATTAACAACAGCGCGTGGCAAGCGTGTGCGGCGTGTGGGTCTGCGTAGTACGTACGGGAACGCATGCCGGCGTGAGCTCAGCTCGGGCCCCGCCCCGTTTGACACGGTGCCCGAGACCATCATTCAAACCGCGGCGGCAGCTGCAGAGGGCTGGCAGGAAGGGCGCGGGGGGAGGTGGCCGCACTCGCGCCAGAAAGAGGGTTCCGGAAACGGCCGAGGGCGTCGCTCGCCGTCGCCCGTCCTTCCACGCAGGCCCGGGAGCAGGCTTCAGGTTTCCACACGCTTGCTCCGTTCCCGGGACCTGAGCCACAGGCCGCTTCAGGTCCGCCCCCCCCCAGGGCAGGTCCGCCCCCCCCAGGGACTGAACACTGTGTGTGACGGCTGCTGCGCAGCACTGGGTCTACTTACCGTCTCCTCCACTCCCGAAGGTTTGCAATCATTTCTCTGGCTGACAATCCATAATAAATTGTTGTGTTTGGCCTCCAGAGACGACCCTTTTCTAACAGTTATATGATTGGAATGTTATACAGTACTGGAAAAAAACTGTGGAAATGCTGTGCTTAAAAAAGAAGCTTGGTACTCTTAAAAACTTTTATCTGTAACCTGTCTTCTGTTGTTGTTGCTCTGAACCATTTTCATTTGTGAAAATATATTCAGAACAGTTACATTCTTGACCATGAGCGGTAACAACATTATGTAGAGTATACAAGAAAAAAAAAAAAATTGTTTTCTTTGCATGAATGTTATCATTTTATATAGAAAAATACTGGACAAAAAAAAAACATGTTCGAGCTGATTATAAAATTTCCAGCAGTTACGATGCATTAAACTGCTCAGTTATGTGGGTATGAACTAATGTATATGGGAGGGTGTACTGATTATTACATGTGTAACTCAAACACTAATTATTACTTCATTTTTGTTTTATGCTGATATTACATATATTGCATATTACATTTATTATGTCAGAAAGATAAATTGTTGAAAATTACTGCATTATTGCAAAATCAAAATCGATCTATAAATGCAGTTTTTCCATAAGTTGTGTCAGTACTGTACATGCAAAGTGTAGCTGGTAAAATGACATATAGGAAATATTCAAATTTGTGGCCCTCATTGGTGTGAATACCTCTTGGCCAGGACTCCCTTGAAAAAATAAGGTTCTGTCTCATTGAGACTCACCTGGATAAATAAAGATAAAATAGGTAAATAAAACATACCTGTGGATTTACTGTGTCCACAGAAGTTGACTGATACAAGCATCTACATCATAAAGTACACAGAGACACATGCAATACTTTTACCGCCAGCAACACAAACTGTAGATGCCAGAGTTTTCATAATACATATTTTTGTATAATGTTACTCCAACCTGTCTCCATGAGGCGAGCTATAAACCATTCAAACTTACTGTACAATTACTGTAAATTAAAACAGCATTTGTGGTCGCTTCAGACTCGTAGTTGCCACTCCAAACCAGTAGGGGGCAGCACCATCACAGGAAAAGTAAGAAGGATTTGATTTTGTTGAGGGGAAAAGAAATCACTCTCTTCAATTCTTTTAGTCAGAGCCAAATAAAGGTGACTGTTTGTTTTTAAAGAATGCCCTCATCTGTATAGATAAGGATGACATTGTATCTCTCAGTGACCTGGTTTCCTGTACCACAGACAGGAAATGATGCCTTGTTTGTCTCCAGTAAATGTACAGTATATCCCTCACGAGACAGCAGCAGGGGGGATGGGATGAGACATTCAGCCCAGTATCTTCCCAGCTCCCGTAATGACATGACGTGCAGTGTGCTCGGAGACAGATGACTCACTGCTCTTCCTCATGTCACAAAAATAAGTGACCTTCCACCCTCCCACATGACGAGTGCGATGCTGCTGTCCTTTTCAGTGCAATCTCATCACACGCACAAGGGCAGGGATAAACCAAGGCAATGGTCCGAATGACGCAGTACAGCCTCCACTCAATCCAGCTCTGAGAAACAGTTCAATTTGAACAGTTTTTCAGGAGTATTATCTGCAAAAGTAGAGGTACAGAAACAGAGCACAAGACTTCCTCTAAATCAGGGGTGGCCAACCCAGGTCCTGGAGAGCCACAGGGTCTGCTGGTTTTAGTTTTTACTCTGCACTTAATTGATCAATTATAGCAGTTGATTACACAGTTAACTCACCTCACCTGGTTTATTCAGTCTAAGTGGTTGCTGTATTTAAGGTGAAAACAAAAACCAGCAGACCCTGCGGCTCCCCAGGACCAGGGTTGGCCACCCCTGCTCTAAATGAAGTGTGCATCATTTTGTATTGTAACAAGAGATAACAAATATTTTTACGGGTCACAAATTTTTAAAGCTGAGTTCATTTTTGTTATGCAATAAACAGAAGGTAGGTCTGCTGCAAAAATATAATAAGCTCGCCACCTCAGGTATTCTGTGGCAAGGGAAGCGGATAGGCATGTACTTTCACTACCCACCAGCAGAGAGCACACTAGAAGATTCCCAAGTTGGTCCGACAGTTAACCGATTAGACTTCCAGGTGGGTCTTGTCACAGGAAGCTACATATGTGTGTAAACAGAGCTCATTCATGCATCATTTCACAAAAAACTACAGCAGAGAGGCATGGCAATATTATATATCTGGAATAATTAAAGAAGGATTTTAGTCACTAATGTAATAAATGCTATCCTGTAAGAACATATTAGTCTGCTTTTTAACATAGCTAATTACTGCTTATTGTACCATACAGCACACCGGTGAACTCTTTAGTTAGAGTAGTTCACACAATGAAATCACACTGTCCCACAGAAGGCCAACTTCGCAAATTTGGGCTGACATTTCTGAGGCGTTTGCTCATCAGTTCAAAGGGCCTTTGTCAATCAGGGCACAAAGTGTGAAGTGTCCGAGACATTTTTGCCTTCCTGAGGTAAACTGTCTCCGGGCAAACAGATCAAGCACACTGAGTCTGCTCTCACAGGATTATAATGCAGCACTGAGTCTCCTCTCATAGCTGCACTGCACACTGAGTCTCCTCTCATAGCTGCACTGCACACTGAGTCTCCCCTCACAACATTATAACTGCACACTGAGTCTCCTCTCACAACATTATAACGCCATACTGAGTCTTACATTACACATCTGCTCTGTAACCTGGAGTCTCCTCTTGCAGGTGCTACATCCCCCCCCATGTGGAAGCAGAGGACTAGGCCCCGCACACAGGCCTGCCTGAGAAGGATTTCTGCACACCTGCAGATCTCACATCAAAGGCTGGCACCTGGCGGGGGGGTCACGTAGCGCCTCGCTGGCACACCGAGGTTACCCTAGCCCAGTGGTCCTGGTCCCGGAGAGCTACAGGGTCTGCTGGGTTTTTGTTTTCACCTTAAAATCAGCGCCCAATTGAGACCCAACTCAAGACACCAGGTGAGCTTGAGTTAACTGTGTAATCAACCGCTCTAATTGATTCATGACGTTCACTATGAAAACCAGCAGAAACCTGTAGCTCTCCAGCACCAGGGTTGGAGACCACTGCCCTAGCCTCTATTAGCCGGCGTGCTTCAGACGGCTAACGCACGAGCGGCCGCCGCCACCGCACCGGCGCCCTCGCGGCCGACGCCAGTCCACGCCCTTGCCAGATGTGTAGGAGCGGGAAATGGCACAGTGGACCTTTCTTTCCCTCCTGACCGCACCAGCGTGCGGAGCGCACGTATCCGAGCGTTGGGCGTGCGGGGATGAGAGGCAGGCTGTGCGTGCTGTGAGACGGCGAACGCCTCGGACGCATCACTCAGCGATGAATCAATGGGAGGCCGGGTTTCTCCCTCGCTCTCTATCTCTCTCTCTCTCTCTCCCTCCCTCTCTCGCTCTCTATCTATCTCTCTCTCCCTCGCTCTCTATCTCTCTCTCTCTCTCTCTCTCTCCCTCCCTCCAGGCCTGCTGCCAAAGCCAGGGCTCTTTTAAACCAGACAAACAAATCATGCGGGGGATTTTCTGCCTCTGACACACTTCGTGTGAGAAAGCACATTAACGTGCAAATAAGTGGATAAGGGGACTTTCCAGAGGCCGAGTATTATTTGCACAAAGACAAAAAAAAAAAAAAACAAGCCGCCCATGACACAGCTGTTTACTTCTACGTGTGCGCTTTTTTTTTTGTTTTTTTTTTTGCGGATGTCTTTTTCAGCATGTCTTCATCCGGCCCGAGCGGAGTCGAGCGCGTGGGCCCTGCAGTGGGAGCCAGGCCTCTGAACTCGCCGCCTTTTCGGTTTAAGTCAAACCGGTCCTGACGGCATGTTACGTAATTAAAACAAACTCAAATTGCCCTATATTGTGTTCCAGGGCGCTTTTTCGGTGAGGTGTGAACATTGGCATCCAATCCAGGACAGGTTGTTCCAGGTGAGTGCCAGGATGCGTCACCCCCCCCACCCACCCTGCCTCTCACTCCGCTTCGGGGCGAAGGGGGCCCAGATCCGTCGCGCACCGTTGGAGGCTCGCGGACAAACAAAAAAAAAGAGGAATGTTCTTGCGCAAGGCCGGACGCACGCCTTTCGAGAAGCCCAGCTCGCGTACGTAAGCGGCGCGGCCAATCGGGCTGACGCGCGGGAAGCGCGCTGTCGACTTCCGGAAACGGGGAGAAAAAAGAAGAAAAAAAAACGAACAGAAGATCCGAGCGCGCGAATAACCAGGACACAACAAGGAAGACTGTGTCCGTTGGGGCAGCGTTTGGAATTTGGAAAGGGCGTGGGGATGGAGGGCGGGAGGGGGGAGGTTGGTGAATCACTCCTGTCTCATGAACATCACTAATGCCGATTGCTTCAGTCCTGGGGATGTACATATGAGCTGTGCAGGGCTGAGGGGGAAGTGGTCAGAGGGAGCTGGGTGTGTACAGTCACATCCACAGTATCCCCTTTCCACAGGCATTTAGCTCTCTCGGTGCTAACTCTCCGACAGGGCCAGCGAAGGATGAGCCGGTGGTGGCTGTGCGGGCACAAATGTGCCGTTTGCCTGGAAAGTCCTGCCCTTCTCCTGCACAGAGAAAGTGCGACATGGTGCCGTCATATCTAGCTTACACCCACTGCCACCCAAGGTCAATTGCTGTTGACTAGTCCACAACAACGGCACATATGACGAACTTTCAAAAGGTCAGTAGAAAGTAAAAATGGCTAATTAGCTCCCCCTCAAGGCACTTGTTAGGCTTTTGAATGTCTGATATGTGTCCTATTACTGTGGATTATTTAGTTAGGGCACCCATTTTAAATCAAGAATCGTTGTGGAGATTGAATTGCCAAGAAGTGCTCCTACACAGGTAGGCCCGTCAGAAGCCATTCGTTGCACTGTTCACATGAGAGATGATTTTCATGTTCATAAGCTTGCACAATCTGAAGGTCTTCCCTTTCTTACGATCCTCATAGTGACTACACTCAGATCTTTTGCTTCAGACTGTGAAGGATGTTGGGAAGACCTAGTCCATTGTCTGTTTTGACATCTTCCAGATCTTCCTCAGGGAGCAGAAACATTAGATATGACAGATACATACATTTGGCCCACAAATAAGGAACCATTTACACAAAGACCAAGCCTGCCTCTGTTGCAGCT
The DNA here is from genome assembly GCF_013347855.1 of Anguilla anguilla. Taxonomy (NCBI): domain Eukaryota; kingdom Metazoa; phylum Chordata; class Actinopteri; order Anguilliformes; family Anguillidae; genus Anguilla; species Anguilla anguilla. The sequence continues at coordinate 43,803,446 of NC_049209.1, read as the reverse complement.
TTGTTAGAAGTGGTTATCCTCTGTGTCATTCAGACAAATAAAAGCCATTTCTGCACACTGCGCTCGCTGGAACAAATGAAACCAACGCTGCGGTCTTTCCAGTTTTAAATGAAACCCACACTTATCTAATGGAGAAACGGATTATGTACAGTTAGCGATGTGTAGAGACACGACACGGATCCAATTATAGAACGCAACGGCATGCTTGAAAGTCAAGCTTAAGCAGTTTCTGACAATCACTTGTTTTATGACAAGCGTACACTCATGTAATATTCTGGCATAAACACTACATTACTAATCTACGCACGGTATTACTCAAATATAGGGCATCTGTGGAATGTACAGCGTTATCTCCGTGAACATCAAGTCTATAATCTCCGGCTCATCATTACGCCATTTTCTCATCGTTGAAATAGTTACTGTCCTCTAAAGTTGAAGCAGTTTGTGTGGTTCTGTGACATTACAGCACAGGAGCCCACTACAAAAAGCACCTCAGGACAGGTACTGCTAAGAACACAGGGCTCAGACTCTGACTAAAAATAGGAAGCTGTGTGTTACTGAATGATTAACTGCTTCTGTGTTTCAAAAGTGGTGGAACGGAATGTGCGTGTAATAATTCTGTTTGGTACTTCACTATTTCCCTGTTTTCTGGTGATAAAAAACAAACAAACCGGCTGTCGCTAGCACATGCCAATATTTAACAAAGCAATTACAGTAATTTGGCTGAAAATGCTCGTGTTGTCTGAGCTACCGGGTAAGCAGTCGGGAATTGTTCTCGATGGACACTGTACTCTGCTTACTCCTGATTCCTCACGCCACGTGTTGAACGTTGGTCGGGGGGGGTTTCGCTCCTGGAGTCTGGTTACTCACCGCCGATACATTAGCCTTCCACCGCTGAGCCTCGCCCCTCACAGCCAGTCAGCGCGAGAGAACGAACCGCACAGTGGGCTCATTCACTGTGGGAGATAGGGTGACTGCGCTTAGTCATACTGACCGTTTCCATCGCAGTCACACCGACGGCCGCCAGTGCGCACAGCGAAGGACCTCTGAGGACGAGTGAAAATGTCCTTGTCACTTCTGTGACATCATCCCTATTCCCGTCGTGGTTAAAGCCGGCCCACAGGTGTCTGGTGCCGCCGGTGAGTGAGTGAGTGAGTGAGTGAGTGAGTGAGTGAGTGAGTGACGCGGCCTTTCAGTCTTTCCGAAGGCCCGGCGGCGGTTTCCAGCGGTGAGGTCGCGCTGAGGTTCAGGCCGACCGCGCGGCAGAGGCTGGGCTTGAGGCCTCGGGGTCATCGTCTCGCCCCAAATCCCAACCCTCAGAGCAGGGTTTGTGGGAAGCCTTTTAAAGTTTACGCCACTTTTATGGGATATATCATCGCACGTCACCGCAAGACTGAAGGCTACAAAGTCCACCTAACGTAAGGTCCTCAGACTTAACGTTAAGAGTCCGCAGGGCCGCTGGTGGACGCAGGGTATCGATCATTTTCCACTGCTGCACAAAACCACATCAAGGTCAAATGATGTAATAACTGCTAGCTTTAAAGAAGCCGTTTGTTCTCCAGTTGGAGGTCAACAGCTTTGGGTTTTTCTGGGTGGCAGGACTTGGGCAGTCGAGCCTCAGCCCTGTAATCACAGCGTCTCAGAATAGGAGCGGTGAGCCTGAGTCAGTTCTACCTTTGAAATCAAACTCGGACCTACTATTGATCCGCGCTCTTACTTTGACACAATGCATACGGGCCCTGACCTACAGGCTACACACACACGTGATCCACTGCCGCAGATACCCCATGACCACATGGGTTTTGAACTTGTATATGGGACGCAAGCTGAATAAATTTCTGGGTTTCTCTGTGGTTCACATTGACAGGAAACCAGTGTATTATAAACCCTTACAAACCCTTGTCTGATGCCAAAGTGCTTCCACTGCCGGGAGTATTAGAATCTGTAATAAATAAATAAATGAATCGAGACTACACAATAAAACATAACTTCCGCAAACCACAGGATCGTCCCTTTTGTACTTCCCAGCTTTTCGCTAAATGGCAGGGCTTTCAGTGGCGAAGTCACAATGCGCATAGCTGTGCTGCGCGCGCCGCGGCCGCTCAGCTGCGGGTGGGACGGGCGGCATTCCTGCCAGGACAGCATGAATCGGGCAGTTGTGGAGACCTTAATGGGCTGCCCGTCACCAATCACGCGAGGCTTCTCGGAACGGAATCTCATTTAAACGGAGCTCCCGTGCAAACTGCCACCTCGTCATCCGAATACTATGCGCGAACAACAGGGCGGATAATGTCGCGCGTCGGTTTCCGCTATGATCTCAGCGCTGAAAACGGCCGCGTCGCGCGTCCGTTATCTCGCGGAACACTGCGGTCGAACCCGCTCGAAGGCAAACATTACCTCACGAGCGTTTTCCCCCGAGCAAACATCAACAGGCTAGCGGGACACGTCACGTTTCGCTTCACACACAAATGTGCTGTCGTCTGATTGGTTTGACTCCCCCCATGTGACCTACCTGTACAAATTATAGATGAGCGTGCAGTGAGTCCCATCATTTACTGGCTTTGTTTACCCAAGAATGACTACGGAACACGTGAGGCCACACCTGAAATGGATCCCAGGGTGATGTAAAGGAGGATTTTGTTCACCAACACCCATTGGCACACCTGGTTATTCGTTGGGTACAGACCTGCTTTGTGGATCAGACCTACAATTTTTGGATGCTGAATTTGATGTGGGATTTATTTTGTTGTGTCGGGCGAGGTGCAGTAGATGAGGCTCCACATTTGCTTGAGTTAGATTGTGTTCCTTTGCTAACCACTGGAGCTAATGTGAAAAAATGGGTCACGCACTTACTGTATTTCTCCCACAGAGCACTGATTACAGGAACATAATTGCAGTTTTTGCTTCTGCTTGCACCGTTTAAGTGAGTACAGTGTGTGTATGTGTGCGTGTGTTTGTGAGAGAGAGAGAGAGAGAGAGAGAGACAGAGAGAGAGAGGGAGTGTGTGTGTGTGTGTGTGTGTGTGTGTGTGTGAGAGAGAGTGTGCCTCAGATACAGCCTCTTAGAGCATTGCTCCCACAGTCCAAACAAAGGGCTGGTGAAGTGAGAATTCTGCTGTGGATCCTCTGGGTTTTCGTGGGTGTAGTGCAGTCACGGGTCGTTGCCAGGCAAGAAATAACACAACAGGGTCCCCAAAGCTGGAGTGTAACTCTTTATTTTAGCAAGAAGGAAAACACATGCACACACGGTGACACACGCACACACGCTTACACAGTCAATTTTCATACAGTGTCGGAGGGAGCTTCCTTGTGGAACAGGACATCCCAAAATGGCCAAGAAAAACACACTCCCGAGACTGGCAGGCAAAACAGCCATTCCACAGTTATTCAAAGTTTTCTTTTCCTTAAATTCAAATATAAATTGAAAAAAAAAAAAAAAAAAGTTTCCCATCAGGACTTGCCAGAAACATTACCTTCTCCCCAAGTCATTTCTCCAAAGGTAACTCACCCCGGCTGGGCTGTTTTACGACCTCAGAAAGCAGGACAAAGGGTCTCCTCAAGGGCCAGAGTAATACCATTACAGAGAGAAGCCCCCAAACAAAAAATAGCTTAAATAAAAAAAATAATAAAAATGAGCTCAAATAAATAAAATAAAAAACGGAAAAACCCAAACAGATATTGGGCAACAGTAAAGGAAGGACTCTGAGATAATAGGGAAGTGCACAATAGCCTACGTGTGCTACTGCGTAACACACCAGCCCCTGTGTCACAATAGATATGTTGCAATAAGGTGCGCTTTCTCCATTCAGGAAATTCGAGCCGACCAAGCCAAGCTTACGCCAACAGATAAGCCCATTTCTCAGCACAGTAATGACACAATTGGGAAAAGCAGGAGGAGGTATTTCAGCGGTATAGATGCTTGCGTGCACCCCCCCACACACACACACATGCTGACACGCACGCACGCACACACACACATGCTCACACGCATGCACACACACACACACGTGCCCACATGCGCACTCGCACGTACATGCACACACGCACGGACGCAGGAACCGAAAACAAATTGGATCAAAGTACCCAAAAAAAAAAAGAAAAGAAAAAAAAAAAACTCTGGCTGGCCAGTTTTACAGTGTCAGCCATTAAATTGATTTACATGTCGAGGAAAAGGAGAACCATACGCTGGGTTGGAACACTTAAACACTTAAAAATGGGAACTGACGTCACGATAAGAAGAAAAAAAAGGGGGGGGAAAAACTACAATAAAAAAAAAAAAAAAAACAGGATGCTGGGTCAGATGAAGAAGCCCAAAATGTCGGACAGCCTACAGACTGTTGTCGCCATGCAATGTAACAGCCAACACCAGTCTGATAAGCTATCTGACAGAATGGGAGAGCGGGGGGGGACAATGCCTAGGTGTAGGGGCGCCGGGTTCAGACCCCACAAAGCGCGGGTTGGAAAAGCGGCGGTTGGCTTTCACTTACCGGAGCCTATTCATCTAAGCCAGGCCGCCTGGCCCTCGCCGGTTAATGCGCGCTCTAAACAAACGGCTGCTGCCAGAGAACTGAAAAGCTTTCGCATGCCACCCGGAGTTCGAATTAATGGAGAGCGTTCTCTGATACTCACCACCCGCCCGCCCGCCCGCACCCGCCCCCGCCCCCCGCCCCCACCCCCTTCCCCTTCGCTAAGGCTCTTCCCGCGAGCGGAGCGACTGGGTTCATCTGAGGTAAAGGAAACCTAGAGCCCTGAAAGAAATCCCTGCCACTCCGGCTGCAGCGGCGGCGGCGGCGGCGGCCAGCTCCCAGCATACCACAGCGAGCGCGGTGCCGGGAAACATTTCACAAGCAATTATGAGGAAGAGAGGAGGAGGGGGGGGGGGGAAGAAAAAAAACATAAAAATCTTGGAACCCCTCTCGGTTCGCAGGCATACGTTTCCCACAAGCACGAGAGACAGAGAGAGAGTGAGATTAAAGAGATGACATCACAATGTGTACAGTAAGTTGCCTCCTGTTATGGAAATGCAGAGCGTCGGGCTTGCATACACTTAAGGTTTGGACCGAGATTATGGTCATTAGCTAAATGAATATACACATATATGTTCTGCGCAAGTATATTCAGCCTCCAAATGTACAGGCAGAGATAGCGTATACTCGCACTGGACAGGTTGAATCAGCGCTAACCTGGCGAAAAGCAGAGAGGACATCCATTGTGACATCACCACACCCACCATTTTTCTGCACCAACTTCAGAACAATGGGAAAATCAACGGACGCCTTCTCTTCACTTCAAATTCAATGGAAATCGGGGTCAAAATACTAGACAGCACAATAATCCATTCAGTCTTTCTCCATCTTAAAAGGAGAGCGCGAAGAATATAAACATCACATTTGGATTTCTGCTTTGATTTCCTCGCTTTCTACTGGCCTTCACAAAAACACAATAAAACCAGACAAGGAAGCTACTAAATGATTCATGGCGGTTTATAAAGTCTGACCAAAAAGTTCAGTCTAAACGTATTGAATAAAAATGACATCAATAGCATTATGTACAGTTATAAATGAGTACAAATGAGTTACAGTAGTCATTCATTTTTCCTTCATTTCTATTGTTGTCCCCATACATTCAGAAGCATAAATCTATATTTTCAAACCCCCCAAATGATTATTTACAGGATGTACAATCAAACTACTACCACTTCTATCCGTTTTGATATTGCTATTCTTCAGGAACACACAAATTATCTGAATATTACAGCTAAAACGAGAAAAGAACACTAAAACTGTCCCCCGAAAGTATGCCCGCATCACTGTTACAGTACACACACAGAAACGAAAAGCAGCCTCAGCGATCAGCACAACGACACACTATTAAGTCCATTAAATAAATCAAGTCTACTTAGCGAGAATTCTGCTCCCTTCCGTGGAAGCCGGCCCGCAGCGTGTTGCATAACGGCTCGCAACAACAAGTATTAGCGCCAGCAACAAGCTTCCCAGCCGCCGCCGACGAGCGGCTCAGCGCCCGAGACGGTATTTATATTATTACACTTGAGAATCTTCGCAACACACCCACTAGAGTACCTTTCAAAAACAGCGGAACAATGGGCGAGCGCATAAAGGCATTCGGCAATAAATTATGCCCCAAAACACTGTCAACCAAAAACCAGCAGTACTACCAAAGGAAAAAAAGAAAATATACATTTGCCCACATTTTAAACAGTGCTAGTTTTGTCATGTGCATTAATTGATACATGGACAAGGAAGCAGTAATCCCCCCCCCCCCCCACACTTCTGTTTCTTTTCAAATGAGGAGTGGAAATGAATTCAGTCTTAGCATCACTTTGTTTTCTCTTCAGAGTACTGTTTCTGCTGGAGGCGCTTGGCACAGCTCTGTGCCATGGAGTTAATGATAGAACAAACGAAATAACACACCATGATGATCACCACCTTCTCGAACACCCAGGACAGCCAGTTCTCCCCCTGTCAAGTGGGAACAAAGAGACCTCCGGTCACCACACGCACTCTCTCTCTCTCTCACGCACACACGCACACGCACACACACACTCTTTCTCTCTCTCTCTCTCTCTCTCTCTCTCTCACACACCCTGCTCACTGAGGCTGTTGAAGCTTTCAGTACAGTTAGAAATCAAAAAATGATAAAATTACTAAAATTTAAAAAGAAATACCCCAGCTGTTTTTTTTTTGTTGCAAATTGTAAGAAACTGGAACCGATATTAAGTAGTTTCTTTTAAAAAATTATTACTATTTCCCTTCCCTCTCTTACATACAGGAATATTTTAATTTTGAAAGTTAATCATCCTGCATTTCCCCTTCAACTTTAGTGGTGGTGCTGGGGGGGGGGGGGTCATATTACCAGAAACAGCATTGTTCTGAAGAGCCTAAACGCCTTGTTTCCCAACTCCGGTCCTGTTTTGGTTTTATTTGTAATTTTTACCAAAAAAAAATTTGCCTGAATATTTCCTTTGGGATATGGCCACACTTCCCACAGACACAGGTAGCTGTCCTTTTGTTTCAGACGGAGTTTTCTTCACTGGCAGTAGCTTCACAGCCCTTGATAAGAGCACTCTCTCTCCCTCTCTCCCCCCTCTCTCTCTCCCTCCCTCCCTCTCTCTCTCTCTCTCTCTCTCTCTCTCTCCCCCCCGTGAGCCCTGGCAGAGCGGAGCGGCACGTGGGAGTCTCTGTCTCCGTCAGCGACTCGCAGACTGCTGAGCGTATGACTCAGCAACCTCAGCGCCGACCCCGCGTCTGCCCTGCTCCCGCTCCCGCTCCCGCACCCCCCCCGGCCCGGGCCCCCGTCCCGCTCCCGCTCCCGCACCCCCCCGGCCCGGGCCCCCGTCCCGCTCCCGCACACCCCCCGGCCCGGGCCCCCGTCCGGCTCCCGCCCCGGGGACACGCTCGCACGTTATTAAACATAACAGCCGCGCGGAAGCACCGACCGGCCGCCGGACCGACCCGCCCGCGCGCACGTGAACCGCTGAACGCTTCCGAAGGAGCCCCTTAAAGAAGCTCCCTGTGTAAACGGGTACAAAAGCTACACGGGAGGCTGACGGCATGACAATAATTAAAGATAAGGTCCACAGTGGAAGTGAAGTGAGGGGAGGAAGAGGAAGAGGAAGCGGGCGGCGGCGCCCGATGCTTACCGTGGGGAATCCCTCGCCTGCCTGGTGGTGCAGCTTGGCCCTCTGAGCCTCCAGGTACTCCCTGAAGGGCTTCTGAAGAGAGGCCCCCAGTACGGGGACGGCGCTGGGGGGCCAACAGCCGGGGGAGAGAGGGAGGGAGGGAGGGAGGGAGAGAGAGAGGGAGAGAGAAAGAGAGAGAGAGAAAAAACACGCGCACAAAGCAAGTTACATCAACACTACTTACCATTCAGAGACTGAGACGGCAACAAAGAAATCATGCCGTGCTCACCCCCCCCCCCCCCCTCACCGTACAGCTCTCTACAATTAACACATGAAGTACCGGTCCTCCCCTCAGAGCGAGCGAGGCGAAGAGGGAGGGAGGGATCGAGCGAGCGAGGGATGCAGGACCGAGCAGCGGAACAGTTCATCCCAGGGGAGAGGAATTTAGAGGAAAGAAAAAAAAAAGAAAAAAGAAAAGAAAAGAAAAAATAAGTACAAGATGTACTGAGAGCTACGTTTCCTAAGCGCCTCAGAGAAGGAAAAAAAAAAAAAAAAACAAAGAGGAGAAAACAGGGAGAAAAAAAAAAGTTGGCGGTCTGCTGGCGGAGCACGCACGTCCCCTGCAGTGCTCCTCTACAGCGCAGGGAGAGAAATGAATGACTTCTCAGAACTCTCACATTTATCACCGGCGGTTCCTGTAAGAACTGGTTTCGACCAATTAATGAGGAAGTGAGTCGTACTTGTGTCATCACTGGCTGAGCGAGGGACCGCCCTGCCCTCTTGAAAGGAAAAAAGGCGGTGTGTTCGAATAAGACAGCCCATATTAGGAAAGCCTTTGGAAGATTCAGCCCCCCCCCCCCCACCTCACTCTTCGAAAAAAAAAAAAAGAAAAAGAAAAAAATTGCACTGGCACACTGAGTGGCCCATCCCTCCCCAGTCAGGAGTTAGTGATTAATCTCAGAACAAATACAATACTATGGACCTTCACTTCAGTCTCTGTATCATCACAACCATTAATAAAAGCATTCCAATAGTAATATGTCTATCGTGCACACTGAAAAAAAACATCCTTCGAGGCTCCAGATTTATGTTATTTTTTTTTTTTACTATGAACTACATACTGCATATCTGCCATGTGCAACTCATATCTCACGTACTGTTGGTCTGTCGTTCTGTTTGTTCCCTGGCTAAGGAGGCTCCTTTCCATTACACAAGGCTGTTCTCGCAGGGCAAACGTGCGAGTCACCCCTCCCCATAAGGTATTGCTGTTAGCACGGACGACAGACAACCGCCACACAAAAAACATTAAACGGCCACCTAATTGCTGACCGGGTGACGATACAGCAAACATCCACACACGAAACAAAGTCGCCCTACAGAAATCAGGACATGTCCATAGTGAGTCACCTGACTACATTATGGAATGGCGGTACTGTAAGATATAAGAAAATAAAAAAAGTTATAGATTTCTTCCACGCCCCCGAAAATTCCCTGAGCTCAACTTCTCCCTACAACCGATCCAGCCATTTTCTTTTTTTTTTTTTTTAAAAGCAGCATGTATGGAACTATCTTCTTGGCTTGTTTGTGAGTAACCCTATTCTTCATGATAAAGTTTTTCACATGAACATAGTAAGATTTAATCACCCAGTCATGAAAAGAAATTAACAAAAGCTAAACCACAAACGTCTTGAGTTTCAGTGATAGCGGGAATTAAATATCTCGCGAAATGAGTCGACTTTCAGTGAGTAAGAGCGAGTCATGGTCCAGGAGTTTCAAAGAGAACACTAACCGCCAGAACCCACAGTTAACGGCAAGTCTTCAGAGGCTGAAGATTGCTCCTTTTTGTTTGTTTGCTGTTTTTTATTTGTCAAAAAATTGGCACCGGAAATGTCCAAAACATTCAGATGAAGAACCTCACTGGCACTGGCTGGATTCTGCTTGTGGTTCCATCTCGCTTGAATTCTTCCACCTTCAGTTATCAAAACGCATGCCTTGGACACAGGAGCCATACAGTGTGGCAAAACAATTTCTCTGCCTTCTACGCTCAGAGCAATAATGAAAAATGTGAGTACCTGTAATGTTTTTAATTTGTGGAATGTAAATGGTTGTTAATGCATGTACTAACGTTCAGAAATAAATCCCAATGCTTAAGTGAAGATTCTGCCCCTCCCCCTTCCTTTGCTTGATGATTTGTGCAATGCTTAAATAAAATGTGCTTTTTTTCCATTTTTATGTAATCTCTGCTGTTATTTTGACCTTTCAAATCTCAATAACAATTAAAGGCCCAAAAAATGACTAAATTGTTACTATTAAATAGCTAAAGGTGAGTGGGAAACCCTGCTGACTTCTTAAAAAAAAAAAAAAAAAAAAATCCAAACTCTACTTAAGCCCTTCTACCACTGTGAAAATCTCATAATACTCACAACATAACGGAAAAAATGCAAATCCTCAAAAAAATGTTTCAAAAAGTGCCTAAAAAGGAACTAACTCTTGTCCCTGGGGTGTTACCCTATAGGTACAGTACATATAATTGTACCTCTTGCCAGTAAAGGTATGTTCATTTGTACATTTTATGCTTGTAAAAGGTACTTATTAGATTACTGTACTTCCTAGGTACATTTGGGAAGTTTTATCTCTAAAGATAAAACAAAAATGTACCTCCACTGTACCTTTCTTTGTGAGAGTGAAGAAAATGAGCAAAAGACAAGATAAAAGCAGTATCACCCCTAATGGGGAAACAGAAATGACCCATTTTTATTTAATACAGAGCTAAAAGTATACACTAAAACCCAGAACAGAGTACTAAATTGATAATGATACATATAATAATATAAAAATGCAACTAATATAATTTTAGCTGAAATTGATTTAGTACAGCAGAGGATGTTTCCCTAAGGGAAACAATGGGGAAAATAAATTGTGGCAAAACATATGTTTACTGGAGATAAAAGCACTATACTTATTTATTTGCCAGATTTTTTAACAAATATAATACAGATTTATTAATGAAATGCACATATAAGCTTACATAGATTTTACTTAGCTATATGCGATAACAAACAGCATAACATATATACTATATCTCATATGGTTTACTAATGAATAATCAATGAATCCAACAAATAAAAAAGATACTATTTGTATTCTGTAATTCTCTAGTATTTGTGGGTGTGAAATACATTAGAGCATGTGTTTCACACAGTAAAAGAGTGATGCATTATAGCTGTCAAAAATGAGATCATGAATTTCTTCAATTCAACAGAAACAAATAAGAATCACTCAAACACATTTCAAAAACTACAAAAAACTACAAAAAAAAACAACTAGAAAACATGGTTACTTTTTCAGAAAAAAATTATCTCAATACATACAATTCAAAAGATAAAGGCAATATGCAATTTGTGCCAATCAATTAGAAGATAATATTTGTAAATTTCAATATCTAGAAGACATTACATACACAAAAATTCCTGAGATAAGGAATTGGATTCCTCTATATTTTATATGTGAATTCTGTGTAATGCCCTATTAATATTTTCCTAAAGCTGGATACAGGCTGTGGTTTTCTCAAAAGACTTTAAAAAAAGGCTTCATGGTCAATCAATCCCACATGAACCTCAACACAGAACCATGTCTGGCGAACTATATCATATATCAGAACATCATAAATATGTAACAGTCATTGTACTTGGTGTTCCATGTTATGGCTTCATAAAAAATGAAATGTACTGCGAATAACTAAATACTTTTACTTGTGTTCCACTTATACCTCTGTGTTTTTATCAAAAGGCGCACAATGACCATAATTCAATAGACAACATGAAGAGGAACTCGAAGTTAAAATAGATCAGGAGCACAGCTGAAAGACTTGATGGCTTTTCCAGCGCAAAATGCTAAGTTTTGAGTTTTCAACAGACGATGATGAAAGACTGGAATTTACCAGACAATAATGGCAACACAAGCAGGGAAAAAAATTCACAGATCATCCAAGTAGACCACTTCTAGGTAAATACACTTTAAATAATGTTAAATCTTTACGAGCAAGGATCTACGTAGAATTAATAAAATTGAACACCTAAAAAAAGAAACTGGCCGCATTTACGTTGGGATGTACACACATGTACACAAAATACTACGTTGATCCCCCAAGGGAAACAACACAAACAATTACAAACCCAAACGTTCCTTGCTCAAAGTATGTATCCACATCTATCCGTGCCAGTCTAGTGTCTCATATGTCTCAGAAATATGCTGAGGTCGCATGTTCCTAAATCCAAAATATCAGAAACATGCCTGGAGAATGGCGTGGGCGGTGGGTGGGTGCGGCTGGGGGGGGGGGTCTTTATTCAGCAGATATGTCTGACTGCTGAGCGTCCTGTGTGCTCATCTGGTGTCTTAGGTCAGCCTTGAGAAGGGATAGGTGACTCAGTACAGGGGGGGTGGGGTGGGGTGGGGTGGGGGGGGGTCAGGCCTCGTATTCCGTTTCCCAGACCTGGCGCCGACTTGGCCGGCCCCCGGGTTCCGCACACGTCCGCAGACGCGCTCGTAAAAAAACGGAGGAGGACCAAGAACGTTAGAGAACCCAGAAAAACCCCCGCTCCGCCGAGACGAACCGCGGGCCGCCGGGGACCCTGGGGCCCCCACGGGGGAGCCACGCCGCTGACAGAACCGCACGCGCCGGCACACGAGCCGAGGCCGGCCGACACGGAGGCCCGAGGCCTTCTCGCACGCGCGCCGTTCCAGTCGCCCCGGTTACGCGCCCCCCGGAACGAATCGCGCGCTGTGGGTCGGTCTGAGCATCGCCGCCCCCCCTCATCCTCACACGACGGTGCTCCTGCAGGAGCTCTGATCAAGAACCGGGGGGGGGGGGGGGAAACAACCCCTCGTGCCATCAGCAGAGGTTTTTGTTTTTTGGAGGGAAAATATCACAGAGCGGGTTCCCCCATCCTCAACCCCCCCACCCCCTACGCTGCAGGCTCTTCAAAGGGTTAAAATCGTCGCAGACGTCAACGGCTCGAATTTTAATGAGCCATCATTTCCTGCTGCTGTAAAAAAAAAAAAAAAAAAATAGATTGTCACATTTTTTAACCGTTCATTTCCTTAAGACCAAATTCCACTGGCGATGAGTCAGAATGGACCTTTGACTTAGCCAGGGCAGAAGCGGCCTCACACGCCTAACCAAACCGCCCACGAGGACCAAGGACGGCACACAATCACACACACGAAAAAAAACAACCCGCCAGGTTCCGACGGTCAGTGGCTGCTTGGCTCTGCCGGTCACAACCAGAACACAGAAAACTCAAGACCAAACCAAAAAAAGTCAAATCCAACCCACAGACCTTATGACACAGAAACAATCTAACCAGGCACAAGAAAAAAAAGAGACCTAGTTGTTCCTCTTTTATTTTTGCTGTCAAAGGACAGCAGTCCGTCAAGTCCCCCCCCCCCCCCCCCCAGCACAGGCTGTATAAATTTCACACGTCACAGAGACCAAAAAAAACATTAAACAGACATCAGCAATCACACCTGCATTAGGTGGACTGTAGCATAAGATCTCGTGATCTTGGGTGCACACCAAATGATTTCATTGTGCATTTTAAACACCCATAAAACAATATTCCCCACCGGCTTTATTATCAGATTAAATTACATGTGGCATAGGTTTTATGCGATTTCTACACGGCGAACTGAGATTACATTTAAGCTTTTTTTTAAACAGAAGGCAGAGGCTGCGGAAGTAATGAACACCATGAGTTAGTGTGATTTACGGGCAGACCACCTCCCCTCACTCACTGCTCAGTTACTCGTGTTCCTAACGTGAAATTGACAGCGTGTGGCTAAAGCTTCAATCCATACATCCTCTTTCAGTTTAAACACGTCTTTTAGTGAATGAAACACGGCCAAAATGAGTGACTCTTACAAGGACACAAAACCTTAAAGAAAGTGTTTGTTTGGATGCGCCAAGCAGTTATAAACCAGCATAATGTCACAGTCATTTCCTTGGCATGGACTAGGTACAGCAGAACCAACTGTGTTCAATTCCGATACTTTCAAACTTAGTTTTTTTTTGAAAACCTGAAAATTTATTTCAGGTCACAACTGCGTGTAACACTGTGTGTAATACAGTGCTTTCCAAAATGATCTACACCTTCAAAAATGAACAATGCAGGCCATACAAAATAAACATGAGGTAAACATTTTGAGGTACGCTCCAGAAGCATACCTCAGAAATCAACCGAGGAACGGTTAGCTCGCCACAAAATTGCTGTTCTGCAGCGGCCATCTCCTGACTTAAACCCCATCCAGAGTCTGAGGTTTGAATTGAAGAGGACAGTCCACACGTACCCCCCCCACAATACGTTCAGAAATCTCATAAAACACTACAGAAGATGACTCAATAGAGTTATCCCCGGGAAGGAACGGTGCAGAAAAAACAATGGTGTGAATAGTTTTAACACTTATCGTTTTGGGAAATTAAATTATTACTTGTTAAAAAAGCTTTTTCCTCAGTGAAATGAAATAAAACAACAGAAATATATATTTTGCATAAAATACTCATAAATGTTATGCTATAATTATATCATAAAATATAATTAATTACTATTAGCATTATTTCAAATAACCAATAACTCATCTTTATGAAGGGTGCCAATAATTTTGGAGGGAAATGCATGTATAAGAAACGCAGTGAGGAAACAACGGAATTCTTGTTTGCAGGAATTCTGGAATTCCGGAGTCAGGCTGAGTTCTATGCATTACATGGGGCCAGGGGCGGAATTTGGGCGGGGAATTACAGGAACACGCAGAGAACATAATCGGCTTGAACTCAACTCACGTGAGCTTTCGTCTGAGGAGGAGATGAAACACGGTTATAAACGCAGCTGCAAACCGTACGCACCTAAACGTCTGGGTGATTTTTTTTTTCCGGTTAAAAAAACAAAACAAAAAACAGACATTTTTCAGGGAGCAGCCCCACGGGACCTTACGAGAATTTACGAATTTCCCTCTTGTAAAAAAAAAAAACAAAAATAAAAGCTGATTTACAACTTCTGATTTAAAGGTGAGGTAAACGGGGAAGTAAATTCAGAGCGTCTTAAAGTCCCAGGCTGCTGCACCTGGGATTATTATGTGCCAGGGCTGATCCCAAGGGTTCATCGGTAGGCTTCCCGGTGACATCACCGTAAAAACACGAGGCCCGTCCCGGACGGAGCTCCCGCAACCGATGAGCCAATCAGATCACGCTGCCGGGGCCATCTGTTAGCGAGGGGTCAGGCCATCAACCTTCTCACAACACCATAGAAATAAACAAAGAAGGGGAAAGGGTGTGGGGGGTATGGGAGGGGTGGAGTGAGATCATTTTTTTATTGGGGGGGATGACTCCTCTGTTCAGGTCTGCTGGGAATCGGCCAGCCCAGCGCTACCCTTGGGTGCCCACTGCCAGGAAGGGAGAAGCAATTATACCAGCGTGTCACAGCGGCCTGTCACAGCACTCACATAAAGCACGGTCTGTGTGAGACAGGAGCGGGGGGGGGGGGGGGTGTGCTGTGTGATCGGGCTCGAACCCGCGCTCCAGCTAGGCAGGAGGCCGTGGTGACTACTGGAGAGGGAGCCAGGGTGTGTGTGTGTGTGTGTGAGAGAGAGAAAGAAAGAGTGGGTGTGTGCCTGTGTGTGAGTTGTGTATACGTGTATGTGTGCGAAAGAAAGAATGTATGTGTGTGTGTGAGAGAGATAAAGAGTATGTGTTTAACAGAGAGAGAGGGAGGGAGAGAGAGACAGAAAGTGTGTGTACGCTACTTTGTGAGAGACGGAGAAAGATAAAGAGATCGTGTGTGTGAAAGGGAGGCTGCGCGCGCGTTTGTGTGTGTGTGTGTGCGCAGACGTGCGTCGCCGTTTGTGAGGGAGGATGTGAGGACGTGAGGAGCTTCAGCCGTTTGTCTCGGGGAGGTCGTCTGGTGCCCTCTGCACCAATCCCCCGCGACCGCAGAGTCGCCCGAAATGACTCAGCATCCGCACCTGACGGTCCACACGTACCTCGGCGTACCGCGCGCGGCGCTGCGAGTCACACGGCGCAGATCCCCGGCCTTCCGTCACCGCGCGGTCACCAGCGGCAACACAAACCGTGCGCTACAAAAAAAAAACCCCAGTGGGGAGGGCGCCAGGTACAGAGACACCTGCCGAGCGCCGGCACCTTTCCCTTTCAGACACCCGCGCGCTCGCGTAACCTCCCGCTCACCGCATCGGCCGAAACTGCCGAAACCCACACGCTCTGCGAGGCTCCCCTCGGCAGCGCGCCGCTTAGCAGCGTCCGCGGTGCGGCGGGCGCCCAGAGATCAAGAGCGCGCCCCAAATTCACGGCGAAAGCGTGCCCTCCCCACTAAACGTTTCACACGTCAGATACCCCCGACACAAGCGTTTTATTTTACGGACGCTTCTCGCCTTTTCGTTCAACGTACAGTAACAGATATCCGGACGTTTATTATTGTACGGAAGCTTCTGGCCTTTCTTTCGCTCGACGTACAGTAGCGCGGTTTCCGCCCCAGAGAGGAGCGCGGTCTCACTGCAGGCAGGAGGCGGCATCCGTGCAAAAATGACTGCAAACCTGCGCGTTCTGTTTTAAATGGAGGCTCTTACACCCACAAGTCTCCATCTTGAAGAACGGACGTAGAACAACAACAAAAAATTACTGGAAGAGTCTATACTAAGGAAATCCAAAAGACAGAGTTGCTTGGCTCGGCACACGTTGAGAGAGCAGAGGATCTCACTCGAACTAATTTTAGATACCCTCCTGTTTATGGCGGCTAACTGGGATCAAAGTCACAGCTCTCACATGACAATCTTGATTATATTTTATTACATTTTTTAGGGGATAACTTCCTAAGTCTGTGAATTTCAAATTATGATTCTTAAAAATGTGAAGCCACAGAGACTGAACGACATAGAAAATTCAAAGAGAAATACATTTAGATGCGACAAAGAAACTTAAATGTATTAATGAATTTTTATGCAATTTTTAGAATTTTAAAGTAGTATAAATATTTAAGGTTACATTTTATGATATAAGGGTGTATTATTGTAATTATTTTTTTATATTAATAAATACTCCCATATCCCAAAATAAAAAGTTAAACAGAATTACATTTTTTTTATAAAAACAGTCCATCATGTGCCTTAGTGATTAAAAGTCCGTTACTTTCTGAAATATTTGAGATTAGCCAAAATTACTGCCCACATAGACCTTATAAACACTGCCTATGAGGGCTATGCACCTACGTTTATATTTGCATCGGATATTCAAATTGGCCGTAACATTTCATCGCTACAAGCTGCCGTCGCTATGATGAGGTTGATTTTAGAGGGACATTGTGTTCTCGTGATATGAGTAAACGCGACTCACGACAAACGACCGTGACATCATTACAAGTTTGTTTAGCTCGGGCCAAAGAGTCGTACGGGCCAGACCGAGTGACACATCCACCAATGGGCGGGTCAGGTCCGACGAACAGGTTTCACCGCCGCCGACATCACAGCCCATAATGCAAAGTCAATATGCGCAGAGCCGGTGGCTAATTAACGGGCTCCATCACTGCGGCCACGCTCAGGTGTGCGTTCTGAGCAGCAATGACACAGCTAGAGTTGGGCAATGTTTAGACTGGCACAACAATATAATGTATCAACAGAAAATCTGACTGGGGGAGGGGGGGGGGGGGGGGGGGATATTCATTGAAGTCAAAAGAAGAATGGGATATGCGCTTTTGCATCATGTGTAAGCAACAGCAAATATTTTTCTCAGCTTCCTGAGGAAAAAAATAAAAAAACCTCATAAATGACTGATATGAGCACAGGCCTTTACTGCCCTGTCAGAAATGGCCGAACAGACAAAAGGAGCGGGCTACGGCTGTTTTTTTTAGGGACGCTGAGGGGAAGGAAGAGCGAAGAGACGAAAACAAATGTGTCAGAGCGGAACGGGGGCAGGAGGCCGTCCAGCTGACGGACCCCCCCGAGGACCGAGAGAGCACAGCTTCGGGAAAGTCTGAGGGCGGGCTGAACCCCGTCGTCCCGCTTAGACTCGTTTCTCAAACGCAACACAACACCTACTCTCCCCAACCTTCGCCAACAGCCACAACGGCTTTTCTGTTGAGGTCCCCTTGCACACGCATCACGAACTAATCTTGTTTTTATTCCAGCCTTCTATCAATAAATCCTATGTTCTTTGGATTGCTTCTACAAAGAGCGCGGTAGCTCGTTGAGATAAGTCCTCCGGTTTCCCAGCAAACAGCAGCAGCAGCTGTCTCAAACGTTGCTCAGCTCGGGCAGGAAATTCGGGTGCAATCAAGAGGGACCAAAGAAGAAGAGGAAGAAGAAGAAGAAGAAGGGAAGACGATGACAAGGGGAAAAAGGTCAACCCGTAATGGGCCCGCGTCGAATACGAGCGCCTCTTAACGCAACGGGTCGAAGTCAACCTTTCCTCTCCTTTCCCCCCCCCCTCAGCTCCGCAAGCTGAGACACGGTTCTCACCGCACACGGGCGGGCAGGTCAAAGCCACCATTGTGAGGGAGGCCGTTGCTCAGGTGACTGTTGCCGTAAACCCGGGCTTACTCAGCCGTGAGTAATACGGACCGATCCCCAGCGGCAGCCGGTTCACAATAACCTCTTTCCCCTGCTTCCCGCGTTCGCAGGGAGCCGCTGGCTCGCTCCCCTCCGAGACGTAACCGTTAGCAGGGACACTAAAGTACCCATGACCAAACTCATTAACTGTGGTATGGGCAGTGAAGAAGCAGCTCGCAAAAATAGCATTCGACCAAATTGATTCGCTCCCCATTCGATTTTTTTTTTTTGCTCATCTAGGACCAATAGCAGAGGAGGTGTACGCTGTTTACACGCAAATCGCATTTTTTCGCCTGGCAGGAGCAGACATCTCCAGGGACAGATTTGTTCCACCAATATTTTGACAGGTACTGTACCAAGAATAACTCAGAACCTTCTAATGCTCACGCTCTCTCTCTTTCTCCACACAGGAACGGCGCATGCTGTAAGGAACACATTCTTATCAAAAAATAAATGCGTCTGATTTTGTTTTGTTGCTGATAATGGTATCTCCTCAGCTACAGATCACAATCCACAGTGAGCCCCTGCATGGAGAAATCAGCCTTTTTTGCTTGCCTTACCCATCACTAAATTAATTTGCATATTCACTTCAAATGTCAGAAAACATCTGCAAACTAATGCATTGAAATAAAAAGCTTTGACCTATGTCCTGCCTTATGACTCAAATATTTAAAATAAATGTAAAATATGACACTCATTTCTATCCCATGTAACCATTTAGAAATGCTCTCAATTTGTTATATGAACTAAGAACGAGAGCTGATTTGAAACCCTTTCAAGATTTTGTAATTTACTTCAGGCTATCCAACGGTCATGCAAAGCCTACACTTCACAGCACCACTCCCCCTCTTCCTCTGTAGACTGAAACAAGACACATTTTCAAAATGTGCCGTTACAACCAATCTGTGAGACAAAAAGCTTTGTAAAAACAAAAATCTGTAAAACAAAAAATTGCTTAAATAAAAAAACAAAACAAAAACAAACCACAAACTTACATTACATTACATTACAAGCATTTAGCAGACACTCTTATCCAGAGCGACTTACACAACTTTTTACATAGCAAAAAAAAAAAAAACCTCAAACTTATAGATAAGATGCCAATATTGTCTACACATAGCTGGTTTGTGTGTAACCACATGGGATTGAATTTGTATCTACTTTAGTTGTGAGCTAACCTGATGCTAAGCAAAACTTGGGAACTACAGTGGTTAGGAGGACACCAAGTGAGGCGGAGTGCACTTTGATACAGCAACACACTTAAAGGCAAGCACTTGGACATACTTTCAAAGCTTGCGTGTACATAGGACACCGGAGAAACAAGGGTCTTCAAGCCAGCTATACTGTACATCAAGTGCCCATTCATGTGTGAAAATGTCACTGACACTGATGTCAGCGTGTGAAAGGAACATTCTGGAAGGAAACGGAATCTCTCCACTGTAAAACTGCTTTCCTGCTACTGAGTATACCCACACTCCAAAACATAAGGCAAGGACTAACATTAAGATTAGATTTCCGGTGAAGTAATTGTTTTAGTAATGCTTTTACTTTTACTAATCTTCATTAATTACTTTATCACAAAAATAACATTATTGCAAAGATTAAATGAAGATTTTAATACCAATACTTTCACACTTGCTTAAAATAAATCACTTTCATTACCATTTTAAAAGTGCTTGACTGCACCATTTTACTCATCATTTAGAAATCAAGATAAAATTACTAGAAACAACAATACATTCTGTTCATTTTCAGTAACAGGCATTTTTTTTTTTTTTTTATATTTCAGTACAGTCTACCACCCACACACCTATTTATAGAAGCAGAGTTCTTGTTTAACTGCTATTTTTTAAACACAGGTATGCCTGGGCAAGACCTGTTTTTGTATACAAGAGAAAATGTTTTTATTATTATGACGATTATTGCTATAATTATTTGTTTTTTAAAAATATGTGTATATATATTACAGGTCTGGAGCAACCCTGAATCTACATACTGATAAACCACACCAACTCCGCAGCTCTCTCATCCACACATACCTTCAGAACGGGCCAAAACGCAAATGAATTCAGTTAGCCTCAAAGATCCAAGTTTCAAGGCAAAGCCGTCTTTAAACTTAGATTAAAGCGGCTAGAACCAAGGAGGCGAGTGATCTTAAACCAACGGCCGACTGATGTCACCGTTAAATAAAAAGGCACAGTTTTCCTTCCAAGAATGTGCCGTAGTTTTTTTTAGTTTTTCGGTTTAAACTTGGGATATGAAACTTGGTGTGATTCAGAGTGGCGGTGGAACCACAGAGTCGAGCGAACGTGGGAGGCCGTCATCTGATCGCTCCTCGTGATCGATTACGGCTCTGCGATTCACAATGCAGTCAGCCGGCCTACGGTTTTTGCGACAGGTCACGTGGTGTCGGGGAGAGGCTGCGATAGGCTGACTTCCAGTTCACAGTTAAAAAGGTGGAAAAGACAGGGAAGATGTTCTTAAGGACGATCACTGGATCTATAGCACGCTCGCCGCGCTGACACAGGAAGGCAAGAAGCAGTCCAGTAATGCCACAAGTTATTTCACCACAGAAGTGACGCAAATTCTCATCTTGGGCCAAAGGCTGGCGCATGACACCAGAAGCCCATGCCCTTGCATGCGACAAACCCACATCCCCAATCACTGGGCTAATTTAGCAGCGCAGATAATAGCATAGTGACGAAAAAAGGGGGAAATGGCTACAAAAATGCATATTTAAATTGGGCATTGCAAACATGGTACAAGCGATACATTGCAAGAGTTGGTTCCTGAAATACATTTCATAAGGGTATAAAGTCAACCTGAAATATAAAGTGTATAAAAAGGGTATAAAGTGTTTGAAATAAATTACTTAAAAGTTCCATTAATTTTACATTAATATATTAGGATATATATTATTGTTAAAAACGAGTAGACATTATTCATGAATTTCCCCTCCAGATCAAAAATACACTTTTGCAAATGAACCCCAGGACAAGTTTTCTTTTCTGGAGATGAACACTTGGTGCCTTCTAGGGGGGTTGTGTCAGAACATGAAAGCATTTCCAGTTTTTTAATAAAACAGTCACATTGGGAAAGGGGTATGACATGCAAAGCACAGATTCGGCAAACAGATAAGGCCATGATTCATAAAGGCTCGAAACAGTCACCAAGAACTGATCACTGAAACAAAAACATTATCTAACACCTAGGAATTTTCAGCATTTACCAGACAATGGTTGGCTACATAGTTTCAAAACGATTCTTTTATAGCGCCTTTCACCCCCCCCCCCCCCCCCCCCCCCCCCATTTTCTTAACTGAAAAGGACAGTGGGCACCAAAGTCGAGTTTTCACATGCAAAATGAATATTTGCCCACGTCTTCCTTTTGTTGTTTTAAGCCAAGACATCTCACTTTTGAGAGGATCTTTATGTGTCATCCAGATGTTAAGACTGACTAAGATTAAAAACAGCTTCTTAACAGCTTCAGGGGGAAAAAATACCCCATACCCAGAGTAATCAACCGGAATAATGTAACAGGTCTGTACAATTAATAAACTTAATGTGGCGAAGACAATAAAAAATAAGTGTAGATGGATACAGTTAAGTGTATAAATATGAAAGGGTACTGTGCAAGCTGCCAGTTTTCAGTATAAACATTTTTGCCGAAAGGATCCCCAAAGTTACTGGCTTAAAACCCCAACCTCAATACAATGGTTTATCGTTCAGCCCTAAAAACAGTAGTAAAGAAATGTCTAAACTGTGATATACAAGTAGCAATTTCATGCTGAAGTGTTTTGCTGTATTGAATAGCTGCACTTACATTACAGATCTATACATTTAATACATCATAAAATGTGAATAATTACAAAGCTCACAATATTACCAAAAATGTGAAAAGGATTATTTAATCTGAAAGTCTAAAAAGTGTAGGATAATTTATGAAATTTGGAAATGTAAAAAAAATATTCAAAAGGGAAATATTTATTCTATTTTGGTGATGAATCCCTTAAATTCCTTCAGAGACCACGGCAGGCACCAAGACCTCCATTGGGTAACCTTAGCGCAAAACAATAATGAATAATAATGACTAAGTAAACAAATGAGTAATAAACTGATAACTGAGATAAATTGATTCCACCTATAAAATTAAGCACCAAAGAGTGAATTACTGCTTTTTTAAATAGCTTCTTCACAAAAGGGAAAACACATGTACAGGCAGAATCCAAGCAAATTCATCTTTAACCGAGGACTACAACACTGGAGAAGAGTGAAATCTTCACTTAGTTAAATGATCACTTCCTAACTTTTTTCCTAATAATTTAGTGGGCAGCTTAAAAATCTTTTCATATTCGTTTGTTCTCATTCTTCTTATTATATTTCTCCATACATTTACTCTTTGGGAGAAATGAAGCTCAGATCCCAACGAAACGTGCAAAGAAATAAACTGTAGGTCATTGAAGATACTGTATTTTCTTTGAAGATACAGTATATTCAAAGAAAACAAAAAAAAAACGAAAGCTTTTAAATTTGCATATTTGGTTTATGAAACATTCTATTGAACACACATTTAAAACAGAAGGAAAAACTTACTGATACACAGATGAGGAAACCTATTTTTATTTTAGTTGTTAAAGAGCTGCAGGCACGTGGAACTCAACTGCAGAAGACATTTCATACACTGTTTGTAAACGAACTCCAGATAAATATTTCTTCCAGACAAATGCAAGTAAATACAAAATATATATTTCCATTTAGATATTAACAATGGTTATAAAAGCATACAGATAAAATTTAATTTAAATCAATAATAGAAAATATATGAAAATCAAATTAGACTTATTTGAAAAAAATAAGATTTGATGAATAAACAAGGCAGTCCTCAGCTTTGAGTTTTCATCTTCAGGTCCAAATGGGGTCTTAAAGATAGCAATTCACAAAGAATTTTCTGCTAGTGAATGCAGAATTTAAAACCTGAAAACTAAAAACTCATTGATCCATTTTATTTTAATTGTAGATTTGACAGATGTTTTTAAAAAAGGTTTTACCCAAACCTTTTAAAAAGATACATTTCCATTTTCAAAAAATATGGAGAAAGAACAGGGGAAAATCTGAAAAACATTTTATTTAATGAATTAGTTGTCCAATGTCCTTCGGTATGCACTTATTATACATCGCTTTGGATGAAAACGTCTGCCAAATAAATGTAATGGTTTTTTATTTTTATTTTTTAAACCTGCTTTGAGAAGCTGCTTAAATAAAACTGGGTTAATCTGTATGTTCTTCAATTTTATTTTTTATTGCTTTTGGTGCTATAAACATTTCAAAACCATAGCTGTACTCAGTGGCAGCAAATTACACTTGCTTTGTATGTCGAAGAAATACAATACTAACAAACAATCCAGTTAACAACTGATGAGTCATGCAAA
Source organism: Anguilla anguilla (assembly GCF_013347855.1). NCBI lineage: Eukaryota > Metazoa > Chordata > Actinopteri > Anguilliformes > Anguillidae > Anguilla > Anguilla anguilla. Next base: position 43,779,775 of record NC_049209.1, on the reverse strand, counting down.
AATAAATACAAAAGAAAGCCACTTTCACCAGTATTGAAATTGAATATCCAAATCCTCACAAGTGAATATTACAAGGCAATACCTGCATAATGTTCCAAAAGCAAAGATGAACACAAGTACAAAAGTCATATATATTAAAAATTCAGAACAGTGCTGCATCTGAACATTATTAGTTTGCAAGCAAATGCGTATATGATTACTGAACTTTTGAAGAATCATTTATAAATGAATACAGTGAAGCAGGATTTCCCTATTGCTACAATGAGATCAGTAGCAATTTGAGTGCACGTTCCGTGCGATCAGGTAAAACACAAGCAATAATCTATGAATGATTAACTTTACATAAATACCTAACATGCACTGTAACACATAATACCACCTACACATGCGACCCCATTCATTAACCACTCATGCACTCATACTGATACTGCCAAACTACATACCAACCCCACCCACATCACAGCTACAGATTACTACCCCACCGCACCCCAAACCCTTCTATAATCCACCATGTCAAATTCACTATTGCTCATGACGTATAAAGTCATAAATTGTATAAATCAAAAAGGTCACAAATATTACTTCTGCTGTGCTTGCATTAAAAAAAAAAAGTAAAATCCATTTTACTCTTTACACTGTGCTCTGAAATTCCATCTACACATTATCTGTGACTAACTAGCGGTCCGCCAAATAGACTATCAAAATAAATGGTGGCACAAAAAGGACGGTAAAGTATCAAATAGACCCTCCATAAGCGTCATAATATCCGTTTCAATGCAGAACCACCATGCTGCTTTCCATTATGCTTCATAAACCAAAAAAACCGACATGAATTACAGCACACCTCACATAGGAAAAACTGGACAAAACAGGAAAAACAGTAAAAGCAAAAAACCTCAATACAAGCTGCAGCAACAAATAAAACATGATATGCAAAACGCTGGCAGTATTTCTTAAACGTTGTTCGACATTGTAAACATTGTTTTTGACGTTTTAAAACCTAAAACGCTAAACAGGTGCATTCTCTGTGAGGGGCACACAATTAGAAAACAAATGGTTCTGTACATGCTCTAAGTTCCACTTCACATGGGGGGCAATGGCCCAGGAGAAGGTAGGTCTGGGGCTAACTGACCTAGCAACAGGGGGCCACAGGGTCTCAGGACCTCAGGAGCCCAGGAGCTGGACCTCCGCAACAGACCGCTCTGGAATTCTGAACCACCACGGCGCACGGCTCCAGGAAACCATGGTGATATACGGAGATGCTACAGCCCTGTGAGCCCTTTTGTGCTCGTCCTCCTGAATTACGCCGCCTGTTGTGCCCGTTTCAGGCTCTCACAACAGACAATTTACACGTCTTCTGTTGCTCTGACTTCTGCGCTTTCACACCCGACCGTTTTATCACAGCATCACTCCACTTGTCGCTATACTGTAGCTCAGATGGTGCTCTTTGTACGCGGTTCAGTGCCATGTTAAATGGGACACTGTGTTCAATGCGTTTAATGATGCTTGAACAAAGCTAAAGGAACATTTACACAGTAATGAATCTATACTCGACTGTATTCTGTTCAGCATGTGGTGACGAAGCTTCAGATGGAAAAGCCTTGTCTAGGTTTGCACGGCACCAGAGCTCCTTCTGGAAAGGGTGCGACCCGTACACGGAGAAGGGCGAGCTGCCCTCTAGCCTACAGCAAAGCTCGAAATGCATGTCCATTCAACGTACGTGGAAAGTCGCCGTGTCGTTTGCTGTGTCGTCTCCACAGTAACCAGAATGAACATTTATAAGACGTCGCAATCCAGACATTGCCGACATACATGCGTCCTCACTCTGTATTGTGAATCAGGGTGAGTGAGAAGGCATCGTTAGGCATTTAACAATATTTCGCTGGTCTCGGTCAAGATCGGCAGATACTCCACCTAACGTGGATGTCCGCTGGATGTTGACAGGAGAGCCAAAAATGACGAACCTGTTTTGGCATAATCTGCTTGTCTGTACAGCGTTGCTGGACATCACTTGCCGAGAGGGGAACCACATTAAAAATATCTCCGAACCCTAGTGGGTATATTTCAATAATACCCAATCACTGAAAATGTGCTATAGGTCACAACTATCAGAGTTGCAAAGAGTTAACTGTCCTATTATGGGGAAATTGAATCAGGGAATGGAAAAATTGCACAAAATGGGAAAAATCCTTTTAAAAAACACACACCGTTTCCTCTCTTGATATGGGAAATTCTCTTGTTGACTTGTTCTTGTAGTAATCCTGATGACATTTACAGCAGTGCCATAAGATGTTTTTTTTTTTTTTTTTTTTTTCCGCTTCAGAGTATTTTACACCCCTTTTAGCATAAAGGGTTTTCAATTTCGGGTGGGCATATCTGATTAAAAAATGATATTTAAATGACCTCAGTCCTGAAAACTAAAGAATGATGTAATTATTGAGAAGCAATGCAATTATAAATACTCAGCATGGAACATAGCCTACATATTCTCAACACAAGCTGGGTAAAAGGTGTCTGAAAATAAAAAGGCTCTTCTGAAGGAGAACTGTAAAAAGACAAATATGTATCGAAAGACTGGTCAGTTAATTATCTGTTTTGGTCTATTGATGATGGCAACTTTCTCAGACCAAAATAAACAAAAATAAAAAATTCAGGTCAGATTAGAGGTCAAGTCTTCCATACCATATATATTTACTTTATAGATTACCCCTACAAATACAGTAAAAGGTCTTACTTTTTAGGGGCACATTTTAAAAGCGCCCATTTTGTAAAAACAACTTTAAAAAGTAACAACAGATTATCCCACAATAAAAATGGTTTAATTAACGGATGTGCTGAATTGATAATGCAATACGTTAAGTTTTAACAACAACAAATCCTTCACAGATTGGACTGACCTCAATAGGTTATAGTCCAAAATGTTTAATTATGAAAATAAATAATTAATGATTTAGTAAATACGGGTCACCAAAAGCTAAAAAGTTCAAATGAGCCAAAAGAAGAATGTTTGAACTGTTTAATGCCACAGACACATATGCAGTGTACTGTGAGGGAAATTCATTCCAAAATGATTCAGTCCAAAACTCCTCACACCTCCACCCAAGTGAAAAAAAAAACCCCAATGAGGGGAAAAAAACCCCCAAAACTTCATACTGGAAATTAAAGGGTTAATGTGTGCTACGCCGCGCATCATATCCTCCTATTCGATTTGGGTCGAACCTTCAGCGCGTCGGTAAAGGTGAAAACCCCTAAACCTTCATGGTGGAAGGGCCTCCGGACTGACGGTTATGACATTTTGAAAGGGGGAATTTCTCAGGACCAAAATGACAGGTTTCTGATGAAAACGGAAACTCATCAATGAGCCAGGAGCCGAGCCCCAAACGGCTCAGAGGCTCCAGCAGCCCCCAGTTTCCCTCTCAGGGTCTGCCCCCATCATAATATCTTATGAGCGACACTTTAAAAAAAAGACCATTTTTAGGCATAACAGTATGTTCCCTGAAAGCTCTCATAAACTACAACAGCGCGCTGTTTTAAACATTTATAGGTCTCTCGATGGATTAAATAAAAGAGACATCCGATATGCCAAAAGAAACTGATGTGTTGCAAGACCCCACGCCATTTCCATCTGTAGTCACATCATGTTCTTTAGAAAGCACGAATGCTTGTTCTGAAATACAACCTAGGCAAAATATTTACACATTTACAAAACGTTTATTTCCCTCGGTTTTTTTTTTTTTTTTTTTTTTTTACAAATTAAAAAACACAAAGGTATTTCAAGCTTCAATCTGATTTGCAATTTAACTGATAATTGTATATCAAAGTTCCTGTGGTTAGGTTGCGTGGCACTTTAAAAACAAAGAACTGATACTACAGAAAACTACAAAGAGTAATCACTGTTTAGTTCCTTCCAAAAAAAAAAAAGGTCACATTGGCTGTGAGATGATGCAATCAGAGCATGAGATTTCAGCATCACAGCGAATCAAAGTTCACAGACACGTCATGTGATCTGGGACAGTCCCAGCAGCAGGTACTGAAGGGCATCGCTGTCTGCTAAAAGGTCAACCCTCAGGATGCGATTGAGAACCAACGCTCTACTACAGCTCCACCGCACTGCTGCCTAACACACAGACCTCACGCGGCGGCGGAAGCATCTCCACACAGAACGAGCGAAGCCGCGGGCCGCAAGGGCAGTGACCGCGGCCCAGGCGGGCCGGGGGCGTACCTGCGATAGGTCCACGCGTCACCTCCGCGAAAAAAACCGCGTTGGCGGCTTTCCGCTATCAACAGGCCGAGTCTTCTGAGGTTCTCAGACTCCCACTGAAAACCCAGGACCAAGCGAACTAGCCCAACACCTAGCCAGCGCGCAGAGAGCGCAGCGGCATGCAGCTAACGCCTCGGTGACTGTTGGGTGTACGCTGTCAGCTCTGCGATAAAGACTGTGACCCAAAAAATCAAGAGGTAACAGACAAAAACCAGAAAGAGAACCACACCAGAGGTTTGAGGCCTCAAAGCACAGAACCGGTCCTATACAGTCATTCATCCCAAAATACAGAGAACAAAGACAGTATATAGCACCCTACCGTAAGCAGCATCTTCAAAACAATCATACAATAAAGAGCCAAGTATGCATCATCACAAATATTAGCACAGACTAACCAGGGGGTCGACTCTTTCGTTGCCTCTGATTTAAATTTTTCCTAAGTACAGGAGGCTCTGGTTCGTGACAGAGTTTCCAGTGATTCAAACTGAAAAAGAGAGTTTCCACTGAGAACATAGCAATTTTCAGAAGGTGCATCAAATTGGTATATTTCAGCATCGACGGAAGGGAGACGTAACTGCCAATGTTAAGAACATCTAGCTGACCATCTGGTTAGCGTGTAGCAATATCTGTAGCGTCGTCCATTAAAGGAAGCACACATTTTAGCAGTATTCTCACCAAAACATGAACAGGTCGGCCAGGCTTGCCTGAGAGCGGTTTTCCCGCCCTGTGTCGAGGCAATACCAAAAAAGGGAGAGTTCTGTGCCTGTCTGAAGCCCTCTTTCCACCTCATCATTTCCCATTAACCCTTTCATGCTCAGGCCCCACGCCGCCCACCGCCTCTTCACAGACCCATATTACTCAGTAGGTAAATTACTCACCCAATCAGGGACACCATCTGCTCCACTATGTGCTTGCTGAACGTTATGATAACAAACAATTTCTGTGGAAAGGTGGGGGGGGGGGTCGTGGAGGGGGGAGAGAGAGGGAAAAATGGTCAGTCAAAGGGGAACAGGGGGGTATGAGACATCACATTCGCGGAGGCCTGGTTGTTAATGCCCCCCCCCAGAGATCCCACACTTAGGAGACTGAAAGGCGGACATTACAACAGCAATGAGACAGTCATCAGTCATTAGCAATGAAAAAGAGGTCTGCGCTCCCTGACACAAAGTCTGCCAGGCATTCGGGTCAGGAAATTAGTTCATTCTGGGGAGGGTGAGGGAGGAAAGGTTTCAAAGGCAGCAGAGGAGGTGAGGGAGAGGATGGTGAAGACTGGAGAACAGATGACATCACAGGGTAGCCGAGGCACGAGAGGCACTGCCTGGGCAAAACCGGGCTGGAGACACCGTCCTGTGCTTTGACTGGAACTTGATTAGTCAGAGCCCCAGGCTGGACAATAGAGTCCGGAGGTGACTACACGTTTCATCTGAGCGACTGTGGAGTCACACACCCGTCTCTCATTTCCCTTCTGCCCTGACGGCAGCAGCCATCTCAGGAGCAGCCATCTCAGGAGTCGCTCGGGGCAAACAGCTCAGCTCAGAAATAAGGACACATTCAACCTCTCGTTTTTAGGCCAAACCTCAGGTCTAATAACCCTCAATCCGTATTTATGGAAGCGACAGAGTCCCACCTTCTCCACAAAGCAAACAAAGGGAGGGGTAGCAGAAAGAGATAATCTGCTATCACAGCGGTCCCCACGTTAACAAGACACATTTTTATTTCTAACCGAAAGCAGTTGGTTGACCATAGAAGTTTAGGCTAAACATGAACAACAATTTCTCAAATGCTTCTGGATATCATCTCCAAACTGCAGGTTGACCATAGAAGTTTAGGCTGAACACGAACAACAATTTCTCAAATGCTTCTGGATATCATCTCCAAACTGCAGGTTGACCATAGAAGTTTAGGCTGAACATGAACAACAATTTCTCAAATGCTTCTGGATATCATCTCCAAACTGCAGGTCTGAACTCCACCAGGACAACGCTTGATTGAGTCTGCCCCATCAGACACGTGCAAAACAAAAGAACATCGTACGGGCTTGCTGAGGAACTCCACACTGTAGGCGTATTATATATTAATTACTGGACGAGCTTTCACCCTGGTGTTTCCACTGTGATCAAGGAAGTGCCCGGAATAAAAACCTACAACTAAATTAGAAAATTTCAATTCAATTCAGTTCAATTTTACTTGCATAGGGCTTTTCACAGAGAACTTTCACAAAGACACTTCACAGAGTAGCAAGGCAAGAGAAATTTTCTGGTCATTCCTTTTTGTGTTAAACAGCTAAAGATTAATGAGTCACCCAATAACCCAATCAGCCTAAAATATACAAACAAAAAAAACCGAATGAGCTTTAGTCATACTTTGTTGAGTTTATCGCACTAGCAGTGTCAGAAACACAGTGCAAAGGCAGCTCTGACAAACACCGCGAGGGTGATGGTACACAATTGAGAGGGCGGATAAGTAAAACGCGAGCGCGCATCTTCCGAGCAGAACAAGCCAGAGAGGGGGAACCTGGACCGTGATTGGTTTTTTTTGACTCATTGTTCCCGGGCAGATAAAGATCACAGGTAACTACTTTACATGCACGAGCAACAGCCACCTCTACTAAATGTTCCTGATTTGCCATTTCTTCCGCCTCTCCCAGTGAAGCTTGTCCTTAAAAATGACAATCAAACTTCTTCCTTATTGGCAGGCCTGACAACTCATTGAAAAGGGGTAGGCCTACATGCACATTTACATTTAGTACAGCAGAGATCAATGTTAAAGATGACTACGTTTTAATGAATTTAGAGAGTTCGCTTGAAGACAATGACACAGGATGAAGCTCATATTCCAAGCCATGCAAAGCGCCCGGTGCAGGGGGTTATGCAAAGCAAATGAATCACCTATCGGAATGTCGCTCACACAGTATCCTGTACCGCGCATGTGGACAGGCATCAACACCCAGAAAAAAAAGCCAACAATAATTCTCAGGGAAATTAAACAAAGACCCACGTGCTGAGTTCATTCAGAATGGTTCAAAGACACCTATCCTAATGAACGTGGGACATCGTTTAACAAAAGGTGTCTTTACTGTTCGCGCCGGTGTAAGGCTTGCGGGCTCTGCGTGTTTTCTTGCTTGTACTTCCAAATAATTTTCATTCACGAACAGATTGACTGTTACGGATTTTCAAGCAAAACTGATTTGTTTAGCAAATGTGCACCAGCTTAATGAAACATCAGAGACTACATTACACAAATGTAATACAGAGGGTTTCAAACTGTGTGCGTGTGTGTGTGTGCGCGTCTTTGTGTATGCGTACGTGTGTGTGTGTGTGTGTGTGTGTGTCTGTGTGTATGCGTACGTGTGTGTGTGTGTGTAGCCCGCTCAGGTTTTGACACACCTGTATCCCCCACTGGGGCCTACATGCCGTTGAAACTCCGGACGACTTTTGATACATTCTCAGAATGTTGAGCATCACAGCTACCCTGGTCCCCTGATGATGTCACCACACACATATATAGGACACTGCTCATCTTCTCCTGTGCTTCACATACCACCATACCAAAGCTATATACGCGGAACCATACCGTCGCTCCACCATTATGTCAATTACCACAAGTTTAAATACAGGGCAAACTGGTACATCATGACTGGCCTATGACTCACCTACGAGAACATTCCAGATTAACCATACAGTTATTTTCTCTATATGGCCAGAATTAACAGACATAAAGACAATGCCACAATTTCCTGCAGAGATAGTGATAACTAGCGTTATCACAGCTTTAAATTATTTTTCACCTTTCAAGCAAACAACTACTATAGGGAATGATTTAAAACTTCTGTTGGTTCATATCAAATGTAAAAGCCATTGAGTGTAACAACTCACAGCACAAGAGCTGACTGTATACTGTTTGTAGGAACTTTTTAATACAACACTACGTATCTTTGAGTACAGTTCCCAAAGCGCACAACCTGCATCAGAAACACTTTCCAAGTGAGCTGTGGCTGTTCAGCTGCAGCTTTCACAAAATGGATGACCTAAACTGTAACTCAACTACACAAAATGGCTCCTTTGAAGTGATGGAGGAGTAAAGGCTTTCATTAATGAATGTTTCATATTGTGAAACTGCCTTAAAAGTTCTTAATAAGTTTTTGCAATAATACAAAAGCAGTAATACCAAAAATAATTTTTTTAAAAACGTTTTCCAATTTGATTTTTAAAATCTTGCATGGCCACAGTTCTCTTGAGTAGACAGGGTTACATCAGCTGTACTACACCAACTAAAAACTGTAGACACCCAGGCACAAGCTTCGCTTTCCTAACACCTTCTAAAAGCTTAGACAAGGTCCCCATAAATCTACAAAACGTAAAATTAAAAGTTAATTCTACTATGAACAGTTTCTTACCTGGATATGCATTTTGACAACGGCTTTTCCAATAAGTGTCGCCCCAAAAAAAGTCCAAAAAGGCACCAGAAAATGGCCACATGTTATACCAGCCAGATCAAACAGCGGGTTTGGAATCTGAAAAACAAGTGTGTACATCAAGATTGACCACTATGATTAAAAATTAAATAGTATCACAATGTGAGTGTGAGTGTGTGTGTGTGTGGGGGGGGGGGGGGGGGGTTGATTCATTCAGCACCAAAACTAGGTTTCATTAGTATCATTTCATTAGTTAAATTCATTAAAATCCAATATAGTCAGGAAATGATACAAATTAAAGTAAAACAGAAAATACACTTTCATTCGACACTGAATTCAGGTCTGAGGCCGTTGATTTAATTGTAAGTTTTTGCAATTTGTGTCAAAAAGTGGCAATGCTCACTATAATTAATAATTTAGCATACATTTTTTATTTGTAAGGCATCATTATGAATTGTAACTTTGTGGTTTTCAGCTGGTAATGAAAGTTCTGATTGCTATGATTTTATGACACAAAAACAAGCCAGACAAAAATAATGCAACATTTCGCAGAGGACTGCATCAAATACATTTATAATTTTAACAAGTATCCATATGCATCATCAGTGGATTTACACTGTTTTAAATATTAGAATAGACTTACCGAGGCACATGTGAGAATTCCAAAAAATCCCACTTTCTGTACCATCTTTTGGACAGCCAGTTTTGCTCTGGTGGTAAAGTCCTGGAAAGGGGAAAAACAACAGCCATGAGGAAGGAATAGATGTTTTGTACAATATAAATTAAGGAAAAGAGGCCAAAAATGTACATTTTAAAATACAATATTTTGTTTTTTACTTATTCATCCAGCAAAATCCCAAAGAATATAAAATGACCGTACAAAGGACTGCATGTTATCTAGATTTGTCCTTAACTTTGAGAAGTTAATGCAAGCTCAAACTCAGTTTGGCAAGTTCGTTTGAAGTAAAAAGGATTGTTGCTTTTAATTGTTAATGACAAATGGTGATTGAATCCCAGCTACAGTATAAACATAATTCTAAAGAAATATCAGTACACTGTAACTTAAAAAACAAGCATATTGACAATGGAAACTGTCATTTCAATTAACCCCACACTTTGTAAAAAATCAAGAGTAAAAAATATCTTATTGCTGAATAACTGTAATCCGTTTAATTATTTTAAAAAACACTGTTGCAAGATAAGCATAATCAAAACTTCATATTGTGCAACTTTTATGTTCAAAACAAATTCCATTCTTTTGACTGGTAAGCCCTCAGCCCCCAGAAACATACTTTTTAAATGATGAGTTACGATCTTAAAACATACAACTTAAAAACATATTTATAGTGCTTAACACAAAACAATGTTAACCTTTTCTTCATCTGATCAAAATATTCCTTGGCCAAATGGTATGAAACATTTCTTCAAAGATATTTTAATATATAAAATGTTCAATCCCCAGAGTGATTTGAAATACCTTTACCCGCATTTTATTTTGTTGATAAATAGTAAAGCGAGGTAGCAAAATGGCCAGTTTTTTAATACTTTCTGAAACTGTCAGTGGAGCTAATGGGGGTAGAGATTTTTTTTTATTAAATATGATTTAAAGAAGTTTCATCAATGCTGTGCTAAACTGTGAGCCAGACACAGGGTGTGAGGAAACTTCTTGTAATTAAATACGATCTAAGGAACAAATGTGTCAACATCAGTGAATAAACACACCGAACAGAGCATTTTAAACCCAAACTATTAAATATGAGTGCGCAAAGGATAATTCTGTTGAATGATTCAACCATTTTCCACAAATCATGTTAAATTACATGTCTAAAAATCCAACATATATGCACAAATTCTTTGGTGTGCTAACACAAAAATACTGAAGACAAATATTATTTTTGACAGTATTGAGGCTTTTCAAGTTTGTACTGTTCCGATATTTCCATTTATAAAAGGAATTTGGAAAATGTTTGCCAACGTTTTAAAAGCAATGACTAAGAGCAGGAGCTTCTTCTTAGTGACTACAGATACAGTTATGTACTCACAAATATAAAAATGAACAGATTTAATAGGTTTATTCTAACAAACTAATAAGAGACATACGTCCGAATTTGTCTACACTTGAGAGAAATGCAAAGAATTACATCAGGAAATATAACACAATTCAGCATTAACTACATGTATTCCACAAAACATTAAACATGTTCTCCAACATGTGATGAGCAAGAAAATTTATTTAAAATGACATTGGTCCACTACTGGAAAATTTTAAAAATAAAAGAAGGGGGGGGAAAGAACTTAGAAACAAGCCAATTTTACAAGTGGATTATGAAACTATGCTTTTGCACGGAAGTTTTCCCCGAGGAAGCACAGACAGGTTTTAGGGAGCGTTGCCCAGTATAACAGGGATTGACAGAACGGCAGTAGACTGGTGTCTGCTGGAGTCTGGTTTTCTTGGCTCAGTAAATTCCATCACAGACTAAACGAGCACTGTTTGAGAAAGGTGTGGACAAAGACACCATTCCTCAGTCAAAGATAATATTTAAAGAAATCAAGCTAACAAATTATTAACATATTGAATTATATTTTTGTTGTTTAATTAGGAAAATCACATCAATAAATATCTAGATCATAAGATAATTTGAAATTATTTTTTTCTATTGGAGGCAGAAGTGCTTCCAGGCAATGAGACATAAACCAATTTCCGTCTGGACGAAACTGGTCAGACAAAGGTGAGACAAAAATGTATTAACCCTTACTTTTCCAAATTACACCCCACATATGGCAGGGAGACACAGTGGTATAGCAACTTAATTATTCAAGCATGAAGACATTTTTTCCCTCCAAATAACCACTTTGCAAAAATGCACTCAAGTTCTGGTTCAACTGACATTTTCCACAGAATTCCTTCCCCATAACATAACCTGTCTGGTATTCGAGAGGGAAAATTACATACCACGCCACTCATCCAGACGGTCTCTTTAATCAACAAACATTTCGTTTTTGTAATTTTTCATAAATTAATAACCAGCCCTTCCATTCACTTACCCACAGGAGTTTTTAAATCCATTTACTGAGGGAAATGAAGCACATTTGACGGGAACACAGGCAGAGACCATTTCAATGACTCAGAAGCCTCAGAGATTCCCTTTATTTTGTCCTATCAGCTCAACAAAGAGGCTCTTTTTTGGGTTAAAGAAGGACATGGAATTTTCCCTGAAATACCTTTGCTGGGAAGAGGAGGGTTAAAAGCTGTTTTTTTTAATGCCATTTCAAAATATTTTTGGCAAGAATCTGTCTGGTCTAGAAGCTTTTCTGTGAATTGACAACATGCTCAAAAATAACAGGAATCACTGTGGGCGCATTAGGAAAATGTCTATTTAAACGGCTGTTTAATTATACAGAAAACTGTTTATATAAAAATAAAACTGTGTGATTCATACTTAGCTGAATGTGCTGAAAATTAAGATGAAGGATGTGATTGAGGCAGAGATTTATAAAGCTTTTAGTGAAAGGAAAATAAATGCAATTGGATTCAATTAGAAAGTTGTGGTTTTTCCCCCACATTTCACTGTTTTCACACTCGTTGGTTGTAACTTTAGGAGAGAAAAAATAGAAAATGGAATATTAAGCCATATATGGAACAGACTTTGGTCTATGGAGAAGCTGAGACTTAAAGGTAAGAAATGTTTTCAAGCAAAACATTATATAGTCATTATATACAGAACAGAAATTAGGACAAACTGAGTTGATCTAGAAATAAAAAAAAATAAACACAATTAATACCTTTCCAGTGGATTTTAAAAGGAAATTAATTATAAAGTTTTGCCTTACAGTAGCATATGCAAGAATTTTAAGACCAAAAAAATAATCGGACATATTTTACAAACTCCTTTCCTGCCTTTTTTTCCTTGACATTAAATATAATCTACATTCAAAGCAGGCAACGATCTTTAACAGGACAATTTATTGTGCAAACTGTGCTGATATGCAATTTATCTGCTCCAACTATTCAATTTGTTTGAAACAATATACAATGAATTACAGTAGCCTACTTGAAGAACTAAAACATTGTTACTAATAATAGTCTTTTATGTTTTAATGTGCTACACTTTCAAGAATTAACCCTACTATTTAATTTGCATTTTAAAATGCCTGTTTATAATGTCCCCCCCCCCCCCCCCAAAAAAAAAGTAATAATAATAATTTAACTACAGGAAACCAGATACATATACATAGACAGTGGGGGAAAATATTAATGAGGGGATAATCTACACGTAGCGCAGGCATTGCCTAGTTCAGTAAACAGTTACACTGCAGGATGCTCATAAAACAGCTACTGTTCAAAGATCAAACAAAGAAATCAAAGCAAAGCTTTGCCCTAAATTACAAAACACTGAGCTTAGATTAGACGTGTTTGTAATGAGGAGATACAGAACAAACAGAGGAATTAATGGTTTACATCGTCGGTTTTTTTTTTCCACTAATTTCACACACACAATCGGTAATTGTAACTTGGGTGCAGGTTTAAAGGCACGTTCAGACCTAATATGGACAACAAACAGCTCTTGTGCAGATGGTATTTTTGGTACACTCAGCCGAGGGGAAATTTGAGAGGCGTGAAGGGCTTAACTGAAAGGAGCCTCATTGCTCAGATTTAAATTTCTGCCGTTCGAGGAGAGCCAATCAGGACGCTTTTAATTTAGGTGGAGACGTTTTTTTCGATTCCTGCCCACTCTTTTTTTTCGAGCCGGGGCAACAATGGCCTCTCGGCTCGCGGTGGGGTGGAATGTGCGTGGTTTACGGCTTTGGACAATGATCATTCGCTGCTGGGGAGGGGGTGTTGGGCAGGGGGGGGCAAAGACAAAGAACCAAAAAGACTGAAAAAGAAACACACCCCGTTCAGGGTGGGAGTGAGATGGGGGTGGGGGGGGGGGGAAGAGGTGAGCTTGATGACATGAATAATGCACCTTATATTAACGCCTCAACTAAAACCCTTTTTTTTCACACACAAAATTATGAAAAGGGGTGGGGTTCCTTCCTGTACTCGGTTTGGTGAATTGAACAAAAACTGCTGCGGTGGCCAGAAATGCTGTTTTAGCACGTACAGTATGAAATATGACCTGGTGATTAATTCACCAGATTTCCAACATTCCCCTCTTTGTGTCTTTTTGGACCAGAAGGCTAATCACACAACACGGTGACAGTTTACAAATCCCAAGACACCGTTGCCATCCACCCCCTCGCTCATGGAAAATCACCATCCTGGCACCAAGCGCTGTCCTAGGGGCATGGGCTCAGGAGCAATTAAATTTAGGAGATCCTGACAAGGGGTGCAGTGTCATTAAACCCAAAGGGGGCCCCAGTCATCGGCGTTAGCTTCGATTAGCGCAACTCAGCGCTTCTGTCCCCGCCGCCAACCCTTGTTCCTCTCCGATCACATGACTTACATTTAGTTCTGGAGAAAAGGGGCCACTCGCCAAAGGGAACCCAGACTGTGTTTATTGGGTCCACAGTGGTCAACTTACCATCCTGTTTTTTTTGTGTGTGTTAAGACAGTGCACACACACACAAACACACACACACACACACCCCTTTCATATTATCTGCTTTACTCTGACAGATTGAAAGCAGAGGGTAACGGAGAAGGGACCGCGGCGGAATTCGAGCCGAAATGGCGGGTAGAGTGAGTCGCCCCTGCGGACTCGGCCACGCGTCTCCTCGTTACCGTCCTGTTCCGGACCGGAGACAGACACCGCTCAAGGACCCGTGACTCAAACAGTAACTCAGCCCAACAAGCTGGCAACCGGCCACATAGGAGTTTAGACATTTTTATTGAATGCTTTGGAATTACTGGACAAAAGAACATGTTGAATATCCAACAGTTTTTTTTTTAATTTTTTTAAAAAGAACACTTGTTTTCCTTGACGTGATGATGACAGATACTGGCACACAAACAGACAATGTTCATTGTTCACATGTATTATGTTCTCTTCCACGAGAATAAAGAAAATGCACATCAATGAGGTAGCGACTCGTGAAGCTGTAATATGACAATTTTTGTATAGTCATATTCACCATTATGAAAATTCAACAACAATAACAAGAACAATAATTATAACAATAATAACAATAATTATAATAATTGTAACAATAAGAATTACAATAATAATTATAACTACAAGAATTATAACAACAATAATAACAATAAAAATGATAATAATAATATTAATTCGATGTTTCCCTCTTCTTTATGTGCGACATCACGCTGAACAGGAATCCAGGTAAAAGGTGAAACCCGAAAAGAGGAGGGGAGTGGAACAGGGGGAGTTAATGTCAGCTAACGGAGGACGTATACGCACACGGCGAAGCCCACACCCATGCGCCCGTTTTCTGAATGAAACTCTTTCACACAGAAGACGCGCTACGTGCTACGCGCTACGCGCTACGCGGCTCGGCAGCGCTCGCTAGCGCCAGAGTTCACAGCGTTAACTCCTCGTAGGCTGGGGCCGCGCGGAGCAGGAAGTCGAGCTCCTGACGCAATCTCAACTGTGGACCGTTGCAGAAAATTCAAATCTATTGAAGGAGGGGTGTGGGGGGGGGGGGGGCGGAGGAAAAACCCCTCAAGAGTCCACGTTGACAAATTCTTTAACAAGCTGCGGTTAAAGGGAAGCTGGTTTTAGTCTGACTCACCCCCCTTTTCAAACAGTTTACTGGAAATAAAGTGGAGGAGGGGGAGGGAGCTTTCAGAGAAGTCATGTGACCGGCGCAGGCAAACCACAGCCCAGCGAGGGTTCAGTGGAGTAGGACAGCTCTCACAGGCACACGCCCAGAGCAGATGGCTCTCGTTCGGGTTACAGGAGAAACGATCCTGGGAGTTGGCATTCGAGAATTCACAGACTGTTAACCCCTTCCACGCCGGACGGTTTTCAACGTTTTCCTCCCAGCAAACAGGTTTCACTCGACAAAAACAGACCCAGTCTCAGGTGTAATAAAGTACACGAGAAACAAACTGAAAAAAAATGAAAAAAAAAAAACGAAAAATTTTATATATCACAAGTTGTTGTTGGCCGGCTCGTCATGAAGCTTGTTTCTAGATCTGGAGCAGTTTTTTTTTTCTTCCGGGCCCCATAATTTGTGGGAAGCGTGTCCCATATTGCATCATTATTTAATCATCCCAAAAAAGAAAATACTTGTCATTTACATTCCTGAACAGATACACAGGGAAAAAAAACACGACTGTGGTCACAGATCCTCCTTTCCCGTCCCCGTTCCACTCGCCTTTCTCGGTGGCACCATGCGCACGATCCCAAAAGATTACCCCGGACTTCCTCGGACCCCGCGTCTCCACGGCGACTGCGCGGCCGTTCCTGGCGCCGTGTGCTTCCCGAAAAGCCCGCGGGCACGGCGAGCGCGGCGAACTCCCTGACCCCGGCGCGAGCCGGGCTCACGCACCGGCCCTCGCCTCCAGGCAGCCGCCGGCTGTCACCTGCGTTCCCCGCGTCGCCCGATTTAAAAAAAACTTAAAACCTTATTTTACAGGGAAAAAATGACTGTAAATCCGCGAGATGACAAAAATGTTCCGTAGCGGTGTGAGGCGGTGCCTCTCGTCGGCGGGACCCTGAGACAGACTGTCACAGGTGTTCCGGTTTACGCGGGAGCGGACGGCGAGCATCCTGCGCGGCGCCGGTAGCGTTAGCGGCGCGACCGGCAGCTCCGGCAGCAGCGTCGCATCCTGCTAGACGGAGAGAGAGGCTGCAACCTTCCACCGAGAGCGCACACGCATGCACGCATGCTCGCACGCACGCACACACACATAAACACACACACACTACATATATACACACGCACACACACACACACTACATAAACACACACACACTACATAAACACACACAAACACACACACACACTACATAAACACACACAAACACACACACACACTACATATATACACACGCACACACACACTACATACACACACAAACACACACGCACACATTACATATAAACACACACAAACAAACACACACACACATTACATATACACACACAAACACGCACATGCATGCACACTACATACACAAACACATGCACACACACTACATACACAAACACTACATACATACACACACATACGCGAACACTCCGTGTTTTTTTTTTAAATGGCGTAAAAAAGCTCTTCAAAGCTGTAGCTCCGCTGCAGTGGGACAGACCTGCTGCCAGATGCCGTCCGCCGGCCGTACAGATGGGAGGCTCTCAGCGGGAGGAGGAGGAGGAGGAGGAGGAAGAGGAGACGGCCGTCCAGCCGTCCGGCGAGCGCGCAGACGGGAGGAGGAAGAGGAGACGGGCTCCCGCCGTACGGATGGGAGGAGGAAGAGCGGACGGCAGCCTGGGCGGCACTGAGGCTCCGCTGACAGAACGCAGTCGGGAATAGTGTTCCGGAACATCACACCACCACACGTTCCCTTTCGGAAGATCGGTGGGGGAGGGGAGGGGGGGGTTCAGAGAGGGGGGGGGGGTGTACTTTGGACTAATTAGGGTTCTGAGAGAAATACACGGACAAGGGAGCGGAGGAAGGCGATCGGCACCGGCGTGGAGCGGACCCCTCCGCGGTCCGGACGGTTAGCCGTCCCGGTGGGGGCTCTCTCCGACACGACCCCCCCCCCCCCCCCCGCCACCGTCGGGCCCGGCGATGTCACAGCCCAGACGTTCGGACGGGCGACCTGTTTCGGAGTCGCCGCGGCGACGGGCGGCAGTCTTTCCGCGCGGCCGTGGCGTTAGCCGCGCGCTGCAGGTGCGTCTGCGCAGCAGTGAGCACCGCGACACGCTCGCAGGCGAGGGACTGGTGAAAACAGCTGGCCCCGCGGACGCCGCACACACGGGACTGCACCACGTTGTGCCATTTCGGCCTCGCCAGCGTGCCAACCGCTGGGTGACTCGGGTTGCTAAGAGATGCTAGAGTTCCATTTCAGAGGTGCCAGTTGTATTTAAACTACTAAGCAAGAATTCAATGTTGTTTTTTTGATCACGTCAACGTCCCCTTAATGACAATCAGAGCTGAATAAATTCTTCAGCTGTAAAATTAAGACAGAGCTGTTTTTGAATGGCAAAAAATATAAATAAATATTTACAGCATATTTTAAATATTTGCCTAGATTGGGAACCGAAATGTTATCTGAGCGAAGAATTTACTCATTTGGAAAAAAAAATGCAAGACACTTCAAGTTTGAAATGCTTAAAACAAAAGGTAAAAACAAACATACATTCGTCTCTGAAATGGCCCCGAAAGGTAACTACAGACCATTCACCCAGGTAATGTCTTCTGGTATTTTTTTAATTAGTGACCACCGAGTTGAGCTCCTTTTGTTGCTTCCTCCTCCGAGGTCATGTGACAGGGAGGCCCGGGGCCGAGCCCGAGGCGCCTCCCCTCGGTGCGTCACGCGGTGTCCTTCTCTTCCGCGCATCCTGGACGTGGAACTGTTTCAGGAGGCAGCCGGATGTGACAAACGCACATCCACACCCGGGGGGTTACGCAAAGAGGAGGAGGAGCGGGAAACGGAGTTGCAAAAGAGGGCGGGGAGGTCTGAGGGAGACCAGAGAAAGTGCTGACGGACGCGAGTGGAGAGGGAGAGAGAGAATGAGAGAGAGAGAGTGTGCGTGTGAAAGAGAGAGAGAGAGAGAGGGGAAGAATGAGAGTGAGAGAGAGAGGGAAAGAGAGAATGAGACATAAAGAGAGGAAGAATGAGAGAGAGAGAGAGAGGGAAAGAGAGAGAATGAGACATAAAGAGAGGAAGAATGAGAGAGAGGGGGGAAGAATGAGAGAAAGAGAGAGGGGAAGAATGAGAGAGAGAGAGAGAGAGGGAAAGAGAGAGACTGAGACATAAAGAGAGGAAGAATGAGAGAGAGAGAGAGAGGTAGAGAGAGAAATGGATGCCTCTCACCTGGGCGTTCTCTGCCTGCTCCAGCATCTCCTCAAACTCCTCGTACTCGTCGTCGTCGGGCTCGACGCCCGAGAGCCGGGCGGCCCGGGCCATGAAGTAGGGCGGGAGCTCCCCGATGGCGGTGCCGGCCCCCTGCCAAAAACACACAGGCGGCGGGCCCGGTGAGAGCCGGCCTGGCACGCACGCACACGCACACGCACACGCACGCGCTCCCCAAAACAAACCTCACACCCGCAGCCCTAAACCCCCCCGCCCGAAAACCCACACCGCGGCACCCTCGCCTCAACCCCTCACACGGCCAGCGCCAGCGCCAAACCGCGGCTAGCGGCTACGGCCTCTGGCACCTCGTTAGCCTACAGGGGCGTACCGAGCTAACGAGCGTATAAAACCTTTTAGAAACGGGCGCAGTTTCAGTAAAAAAAAAAAAAATACTTTGGAAGATGAAGGCCGCTGTCGACAGCGCGATTGGATAAGGACGTCCGCGCCCGGCGCGTTACTGGAAGTCTTCGCAGACGTTCGGGTTCCGCTCCGGCTCTGCGCCGGAGAGCCCTTAACGCCGGAATTCTATTAAAAGGCGAAGCCGTAACTCACGTGTAGAAACGGGTAAACAAACTGACAGCGTTTTACATTTCCCGCAGAAGAACAAAAAAAGGCCCTCCGTGAGTTCCATCAAAATGAAGGGTGCAGTCTGTCTGAGGAGCACTCCACTTGCAAAAGTGTATTTTCCATGACTGAAATGCAACTGTTTCTAACAAATACCGCATCCCCCCCCCCCCACCCTCCCCCCCTCTCTTTTTCACCCCCAGCACTCCAGCACTTCAAAGCAGAGAGGAAGCAGGCCAGACTACAGGGGGGTTGATCAGCAAGATCAGGGCCTAATGCAGAAATGATCTGGAGACGACCGCAAAACAAGCGAGGGGAAATTAGTAAAAAGTCTTTCTGCCCCCCCCCCCTTCCTGGTTCCAGGGGCTCGGAACGCCGGCTCAGCTGAGCGGGAAGTCCAGCCAGCCGCAGCGGAAAACGCCGGAAGCTACCGGAACGGAACTTCTGTCACACGCCCGCGGATGGACGGTTATTTGTTTGTCGAGCGCTGCAAACGAACGGAAATCGGCTGTTTAGCAGCCGGCCGCCGCGGCGATGTGTTTTTTTTAAGGCTCGGGGAACGCGAGTGTGCGTTTGTGGGCGTGGTGTAGCGGCAGCGGCGGCGGCGGCGGCGGCTAATCCGGACTTCCACTGCCCTGTCAGCGCTCGGCGCTCGGGCGAAACCTGCCAATTTGCTCGCAGAGCAGTTGAGGCCTTTATTGCCCGGGCAGCTGTTCCATTCAGTAGCTGTTTTTGGAGGGGTTGGTTAAAGGGGGGGGGGGGGAATTCAAACTCCACCACCTGCCCCTTGTTCTGGAACAGACCACTTGTGCCTGCGGGGGTGTGGGGGGGGGGGGGGCAGGCGCATTGACGCCCTCGGAGAGCCGCAGATGGGGGCGCAGCTCACCGCAGCCCTCCCAACTGAAGTGCTGCCAGCGGCGTCCTCAGAACAGAGCAAACGCACACAGAGAGCAGGTGCGCGGGGATTCGCCATCCTGCGCCACAGCCCTAACCCCCGCCCGCCCCCCCCCTCCTCCGAAATAGACCCTCACACCCGCCGCGCCCCACCTCCAGCTGTTTTAGGGGCCACACTCCATCCCAGGGGACAGGCCACCCCTGCAGGTGGGGCAGGTGGGTCCGTGGCGGGCTTTAATTTTGGCATCTCGGGGACCAGCCCGGACCTTGTACCGGCAAGGTGCGCCAAATATTTGCGTGGGCTGCCGCGTCGCGTTGCCAACTGTGTGGGTTAAGCCCCCCCCCCCCCCCCCCCCCCCCCCCCCCCCCGGGCCCCGCCCCACTCCCGGGAGTCAGGGCGGGGAGATCGTCTGTCGTCAACTCCCCCCCCCCCCCCGGCCTGGGAATCGGGTGTCGACTCGGCCCGTCTTTGCCTCCCAATTTTGCTGCCTTACCCGGGCACACTCGCCAAAACTCGATTTTACCGCCGGGGACAGAAAACAGACGGACGAATAAACGAATAAAAAAAAAACAACCTAATTCCTGCATTTAATTACTACAGGGAGAAAGGTGCAATAAATGTAATATTAATGTAATAACTTGGCGCTGGTGACAAAGTGCGCTGCAGAGAGGCTAGCAGCGCTGTACACACAGAGGCTAACAAAAGCTCTGCCATTTGTTCTCAGATTCTTTTTTGGTTTTCAATGTGGGTTTATACTAGAAGGTTCCGAGACAAAGGCTTTCAGGTAGAGACAGAGGCGGCAAATTCTGTTTGCACACAGGTAGGGTGGAAGGGAGGGTGGGTGGGGGGGGGGAGGGGGGTGGCATTGGGTTGGCGCCCAGTTAGGAGAGCACAGCTAAATGTGGTCCCAGGAGCGTCGGGCAGAGTCCCTCATGGATCCACCTGCACTGCGGTGTAATGAGGGCACTCCCACCCCTTTCCCAAATCCAGCACTGCCCCCCCTCCCCCCTTATGCGGGAACCTTCTAGAATTCTTCAAAGTCAAGTGGTGTGTTCACTGTGTTCACAGATGAGTGAAATGGGGATAAAGATCTACTTCTCACTTCCACGGTTAGAGGAAGACAGACTGCACAGCTACCTCATATGCAAATACAAAAAGTAATTTGAGATGACAGTAGGAACCGGGCAATACTGGGCGCGAAACGCTTCTCATTGTGATTCGATGGATCACAGTTTTGTTCCTGGGTATTCATAATTTGTGAATACATGTGTAAATACCTAGAAACGATGAACAGATACAATTTTGACACTGAAATTAAATGATGGTAAAAATTTTAAAAAAGCACAAAAGTACTCCAGGCGTGTTTTGCTGCTAAGGCCTATGAAACCTCCATTTACTGTCCCCCGCATCCGAAAAGGAGGCGGACCCAAAGCTACAAAAATCTTATGCCACAGGACACCCCATTGGCCAGCAACTCAAGCCAATCATACATGGCGGTGCGACTTTCTCAGCTGCAAAAACTGGAGCTCATTAAATAATAAACAAGACCAGGTTAAAAATCTAGTATATGGCTGGAGCTAACACGCGTGATCCGGCCGACCAATGGTGCGACTTCATAACTCGGCCGACCAATGGCGTAACTTCATCACTCACTCAGTCACTCACTCAGTCAGTCAGTCACAGACATTCGCATTTTTAGGGCTGGCCCCGCTGTTGCAGTCCAGCCAAAAACAGGCAGGTAGCCTTGCAGAGGTGGTAGTATGAGGAAACCATAGGTAAGGTCTGGGGGTTAATCAGAGGAAGTGCGGAAGCAGGAGGCAATCAAAGGCATGTTAACTGAGCCTCACACTGATGCTAATGAAGCAGATGCGTGTGTGGTTGACTGGTTAATGCTGGGGGTTTAGTACATTAATTACATTGGTGGTGCACAGTGACCATATAGCAACCCAAATTCTGTAAATTATTCACCAAAGCTCTATGTAGAGGACAAAGGGCATCTCCAATGGACAAGCCATTTTGGCGGAACACAGGACGTCCAGGCGGAAATGGGACAGTCGGCCACCCGAGAGGGATGGAAGAGGGGGGCGGGGCGGGGCGGGACTCACCCACATACAGGCCTCCAGACGAACTTTGGACATGATGGTCCAGAGAGAGACGGCGCCCTCCGCCCCCTCGTCCTGGGGGCAGACGATCTGGTCGGGGTAAGGGGGCTCCGGGAAGTTCACCGAGCCGCACTCGTACGCGGCCAGAGTGACCGACGCGATGTGGGGGCCCTGCGGACGAAGACAAAAAAAAAAGACCCCCTCAAATCCATCCCCGACATCAACAAACGCTTTTAACGAACAAGCCAGCGCGCCCAATGGAAACGCCTCATAATGACATCAGAGCAGCACTACGGCCAACGGGGTACAAAGTCACTTCAGCTTCTCCGCGTGCGGGGAATCCGGCCCTGCGACGCAGAGAGGAAGATAAATCTGCGAGCGGACTCTCTGAGCTCACGGCTGACTGAGGGAAGAAGCGGCAAGCCTTTTCTTTTTTTCTTTTTTTTTCCCGGGTCCTGTTAAAACGGTTCTCTGAACACTGCCGCCTTTATCTCAGCGTGAGAGAGGTGCGGAAGCGTGAAGCCCGGGGACGTCTTATCTCTGTCGGACCGCCCACGTCAGGGCCCTCCTCACAGCCAGCGCTGCTCACATTATCTTCCTTAAGGAATTTCCTCTTTCCAAAAAACAAGAATTTTTTAAAAAGTAGTAGCAGTAGTAGTAGTAGCTGTAGTAGTAGTAGAAATGATAATATTATTATTATTATTATTATTATTATTATTATTATTAACAAAACACACAATGACAGAACAGGCCATTCAGCCCAACAATGCTCACCATTCACGCGCCGTCTTAATAATATTAATAACCTTAATGTGGTCCACGCAAAACATTTTACAAGAGGGGAGCAGACCGCAAGTGTACACAGAGTGCAATGTCGTTAGAAACCGAGAGTTACACCTGTGCTTAGTCATTTCTCCTTTGAAAAGAGGCGCACAATGAGCCCGTCGTCATTGTGAAAACGTTCCCCTCGCGCCGACCCCCCCCCCTCCTCGCGTTTCACCTTCACAAACGACGCATGATCGATGAGGCGCATCGGTCGCCCTCGACGGCGACGTTAGTCAGACCTCACCTATCGACCCCTGCTCAGTGCGTTAAAAAACCGCGCGAGTCTGACTCTGCTGCGACCGAGTGAGCTATTGTGAGAATGTCCTGTGGCGTGGATACCGAAGCTAGGCTAGGTACGCTCAGCGCAGCCCAGTCCTGTCCTGTGTGAAACCCCGCTCTCTGTTGACTTTTTTCGGCCTCTGTTTATTTACCCAGTTTAACTGTTCTTTGAAAGAGGAGCGGCGTCCTTTAGAAGGCCCCGGAAAGTTCGGCAGAGGGGGGGGGGGGGGCGGCGATGTCCCACGCGTCGCCTGCCCCGACACGTCCGGTTTGCGACCGCGCCGAAAGGGGGCAGCTGCCCCGGATCACAGGAGCGCGCGCGCCTCTTCCCTGGTGTGCCAAAAAAGAAAATAAATAAATAAATAAATAAATAAATAAATAAATAAATAAAATAGCCGCTGACTCCGCCCATGGCCACGCCCCCTACCCCCCCCACACACCGCCGCCTGGCAACCCGGGGGCGGAAGGGCGGGGTAGGGGTTGGGAGGCAGGGAGGTTCGGGAGGCTGGGACCGCCACATATCTGAGCGTGGAGTCACGGGCCGGCCCTGCAGTGCCAATCCGAGCTCGGGTTCAAAGCGTGTAATGACAGGGATCCAAGCTGACAAGAAAGAATCCACTAAATCAACAGCTTTATGACACACGGTACGCGAACGAAGCAATTATGTACGACAAGGCAGGAAAGAAAGACGTCTCACGCTCACCCCTGGGTACGGTTTGCCCTTGAGAAACATCAAGCAAATACCTTAGAGTGTAAAATACTTCAGTATCAAAAGTCAACAGTCAGAGACACTTACGGCAAATTCAAAAAGCAATGAGAAAGATTTTTTTTTTTTTGTAGCAGATGGATTGACGCGCACTTAAACAGACATAACCTTGCCAAAATGACTTGTGAGTGGTAGTCTTTTATAATGACTAAAGGTCTGGGCTTGTGTGTAAAAATATAAGCCGTGAAAGTCTCTCTGTGTAAGAGAGTCTGCTAAAAAAAAAAAAAACTAACCTAAACCAAAGTTTTTTTCCCCCCCCAATTAAAAACTTCCATGTTCTGAGAAGCGTCTGTCATCACCTCAGCCGATCCGGGGTTTACTGTGAAAACACTGGACTGGCGAACACTGCCGAGCAGAGCCCGGGTTATAACAGCTGGCGTGTGCCACCTCACACACACACACGCACACACATACACGCACGCACGCACGCACGCACGCACACACACGCACGCGCACACACACACTCACGCACGCGCACGCACGCACGCACACACACACACACACACACACACGCGAGTCTGAGGCCCAATGCCTAGTCCAGCCGGCGAGCGCTGCGGTCGGAGAGAGGAACGGAGCCGCGGAACGAGGCGGTCTCGAACCCGTGCCAGGTGCCCTGACTGGCAGGCGCCCCGGACCGCGCTCTCGCTCGGCCGGAGGGTTCAGCCGGTTCAGACGCGGCAGCGCTGCGCAAACAGGCCGCAGAAACAGGCCGCAGAAACAGGCCGCCTTCGGCAGCCCGAACGCCACGGCTCACACACAGGCCTCCAGCAGACGCTCTTATCCAGAGCGACTAACACTGCGTCCATTTATACAGCTGGACGTATACTGGAGCGGTGCGGGTTAAGTACCTCGCTCAAGGGTACGACGGCAGTGCACTACTGGGGAACCGAACCGGGGAATCGAACCTGCGACCGTTAGGTTACAAGACAGCCACAACAGCCATTTTTATACTACACTGCCGCCCTTCCTGAGTCAGGCTGAGAGAGAGACAGGGAGAGCCTACAGCATGCAGGAACGCAGACGTGTTTACACAACAAGCCGAACTCGGCCACGGCTCCGGGGGCAGTTGGGGGGGGGGGGTGGGGGGAGGGGGGACGTCAGACTCCTCGCCGTGTGAAAACGGCTCGCCTCCCGCCGGGCCGGTGAGGAGCGCAGCTTTTTTTTTTGTTTCCCGCCTCGGAGTCTCGCATGCGAGGTCGGCGCCCTTGCGTGCCACGCGGGGTGAGTCACGACGGAAGCGCCGCCCGGCCCCGCTCCTGGAACATCAGAGGCGAGCCGACCGGGGTGATAAATTGCGAGGGAGAACATTAAAGCTGCGGCGGACGCCTGAGCGATCGCAGCGACAGCAGAACTGGCACTTCAAGTCGGGCGTGCGATTACTCAGCCGCTTTGAATTCCGTTTCCTGGGACCTGCCCGTCGTGCAGGTGTGCGCTCGGGAGCCTTCCCTGCGAGTAGCTTCGGCGTGCGCGAATCCCAGCGCGCATCCCGGCGCGTATCCCAGCGCGAATCCCCCCGCGTCTCCCGAACCTGCAGGTACCGGATCTGACGCTCGTCGCGGCTAACGTTCGATAACGGCGGTGACGACGCTACATTTTACCGGGCGAGCTATCACAGAAAGTGTTCTTCCCCCCCCCCCCCCCCAACAGGAGGGGTTCCGTCCCTCTCGGTGGGACATAATATAAGTTTCCCCCTTTCCTCCAATTGGTCAAAACTGTCCAACTGACATCCGGGAACCAATCGCAAGCTGAGTACCGCGTGCACGCGGAGAGAAGCGGAGAGGTCGAAAGACCGATTAGCCCCTTCTAACTCCCCCTCAATTTTTTTAATTTTAATTTTTTACAGTCGTTTTCTTTATCAGCGATGACGAGCGATGGTCCTTCCCAGCTCTCGTTCTCCCAGCGGGAAAACAGACGCGTCCTTCGCACCTGGCCGTCGGCGTCACGGGCGGGGCTAAGGAGCTCACCTCGGGCGCGTCCATGACAACAGGCCTATGGGCGCGCGCACGTGCGTGCGTTCGCTCGCATTCCTACGTTTTGGCACTGCCGCTCGGCGAAACAAAGGAGGCGGCAATAAGGGCGGGAAAAGAGAGGGAAGGAGGACCTCGCGCTCCTGCGCCTCTGGCGTCGGTATCGCCTCCGCCGCTGACGCAGGGCGGCGGCGTGGCGTCCTGGCTAGGGAACCGGGCTCGGGGATCCCAGGCTGCAGCGCCGAATCCAAGGCGGGGCCCTGCCGTTGTAGCCCCGAGCGAAGTGCTCAACCTGAATCACATCAGCAAACATCCAGCTGCACAAATGGATCGTGCGCTAAGAGCGGTAGCAGCAATCATTTTTTTAAGTGCCCCTATAATGGAGAACAGCTAAACAACAGTAAATAAATGATACATAAAATGCACCGCCACGCTCGTGCGCACACTCACACACACACACACTCTCACACACACACACACACACACACACATAGAGACACACACACACACACACACACTCTCACACACACACACGCACACACACACACACACAGACACACACACACACACACACACACACACACACACGCACACACACACACACTCACACACACACACACACACATAGAGACACACACACACACACAAACAGAAATGATTTCATTCTCAGTGCAGCGTTCTATGTGGAAATACATTTATCATAATTCCTCAAACGGAACAGCCCCCCCTACAAGCAAGGTAGCTTCCAAGGCCTTCGACCCGCTCGTGCACGGGGGCGTGTAAATAATGTTTTCCACACTTGGAACCGTTCAGCCTACCCCCCCCCCCCCCCCAACGGAAAAATTAGTGAATTATGTCAGCAGCTGTAACCCCATAAACAGCATAACTCTTCACTGACAATGGCAGTCTCCGCTCGCGCCCGGCCTACGAGCTTCAACGGTTCAATAATGGAAAGAAAATAGCCCGCATTTTTGTGGCAGACCGCAGAAGCGGTGCCTTGCAGGAGAGCGAGAGCGATTGCCAGGCCGGTGTGTACATTAGCGGTGCTTTGGAGACGGGCTCGGCCCTCGGAGATCTGGCAGCGTTCGCGCATGCTTCGCTAGGTGTGTTATTCCGTTCCCTGGTTTCCCACAGAAAAAATTAAAATAACGAGAATAACGTAAGGACCCCCCGCCCCCCCACCGCGCACCGAGCCCTCTGAAAAATTGCAGGAATCCTGACGTCACCTTCTCAGCTTTGGCGACGGCCTCTAAAGCCACTTTCCTTCATTTGTTTTTGTGTTTCGGGGGGGGGGGGGGGGGGGGGGGAGGGGGGTGCGGGGGAGGGAAGGGTCGGGGGGAACACAAAGTTCAAGCCTCACTGAAGTCTGGGGAAGTTGAACAAATGGGCATCAGAGCCTGACAGACTGCTTTCGGGGGGTGGGGAGTGGGGGCTTGAACAGCATACCGTCCCATTGCTGACAGGGATAACAGACACCCTGAAATTTGGGTTTTTCGCAGGCTTTCCCTTCCCACGGGCTCTATCAGTCAGGAGGCAGACGCTTCCTCGTTACTGCTGTCCGTCTGCTGACGTCACAATGTGTCAGACTCCTCCCCAGCCAATCAAGAAAGCTGAAAATGCTGCAGATCCAAGGAGTTCATTTTTCAGGCCATCGGCAATAGGAATGCATATTTAATTGCATCCTCAGAGTGCTTAATTACTGCTTGGACAGCGGCCCAACATGTTGAACTGCTGAATGCAAGATGTCATTTCATGGTAGCCACGAATACGGTCTCATAAAGTACTCTCCTCACTTTCAGGGTGGTATTTGTTTTAAAAAATGCTTTCATAGACTCTCATCTCTTGTGATTTGAAGGACTATAAATATTTTTTTCTTATAGACGGTGAAAATATTCCAAACTTTCACAGGCTGTTTTTTCTTATTATTATTCTTACTGTTATTTTTAATGAGACTCAGCACAACTCAAACGGTGCAACAGTGCAGCGCCTATTAAGTAGACGGTAAAAGTTTGAGACGTTTACTTTGCTTGACTTAAAACCCATTACACTTCCTCCACGGCCTTCACCGTGTGTCAGCCATGAAGCCAGCCGGGACGCTGGCCTTCGAACCCGCTCGTACGCGTTTCACACACCCCTTCTGTTTAAGCGCACGTAGCCACCGCGACAGAGCGCCGCGCTTTTAACCTGAGCCCAGATGAGAAGGCAGCTACGGCGCGGCGCGGCGCGGGCTACGCCGCAATACCAGCGGCTCGCCTTCAAAGGCCGGACGCGGCTCTCCAAACCAGAGCGGGCGGGCGCCGGCGGCGAGCCGGGCCGAACCCAAAACCCCAGAGCCGACCGCAGCGCCCCCCTCGCCCGCGGCCCGCCGGCCGTGTCGCTGCCCGCTCGCGCGGCGGAAGGGCCCCGTCCGAGTCGGCGGGTTCGTCTGCGTCGTCGCGCGCGCGCCCTACGGCTACCTTCGCTTCAAACCCCACTTATTCGCCGCAGGAAATGTGCGTCTTCAGCTCCCGCCCCCACCCGCCTACCCGCCACGATGGCCTGCTTTCCCTTCGTTTCGGAGAACAGAAGCTGTGTCTCTGTCCGATCCCCCGCCCCCTCGGCACCCCACCCCACCCCACCCCACCCCACCTCACCTCACCTCACTATAAATCTACCCAGTCTCGCCTGGTCATTACTTTGGGAAACTTTTTTTTTTGGTTAACGGTACATTCCTGGTCAGCACACACACGGATTTAGAGCAGATCAAATAAAGTTTAGCCATTTAGTCAGGAGTGGGAGTCACCTGGAGTCTGCTTGGTGCAGCAACAGCACTAACTTATCTAGTTTGTCTTTAATGGGGACGGTGGCGCATTAGAGGTCAGGCACAGTACGACGTGAGAAAACCGACTGTTCTTAGCTCGTGGTTCCCCGGGAGCCTGGTCTGGTAAAGGCAATGTTTGAAAATCCAAACAAACAGCAAATTTTTTTTTTTCTAGAACGTTTACGAGGGCAAGAGAAGCGGCTTCAAAAAAGTTTCCGGCACGTGCTTTCAATGTCAAGCGTGCGATCAAAGAGAAAAAAAACGAATCCTACAGCGGTCCTAACGTTTACACACCGACCGCCGGCTCGCCTTGATTACGTTTGAAGTACGTAAAAAAAAAAGAACAGAAAAAACGATCACAAGGTGCTTGCACAGTCACCGTTGCAGCGCGCCGTTGAGGAAAGGAATTCGCACCGACGAGATAGCGCGTGAAAGAGGAAGCCGTTTTTCCCAGGAGTTCTCTTTTCAGGGTCGCGTGTCGGAGATCTGCTTTTTTCCGAGCGACGCCGCGTTTCGGCCTCGACGCTGGGAGACTTGACACGGCACCGCACAGAGAGGGAAACCCCAACACGCGTGTGTGTGTTCCAGCGAAGTCGGCAGGGATTCGCTTTCAGTTCAGTTAAATTCCCCCGTCACTTTAAAGATCCACCTGTGCAGAACACTGTGACCTGAAGTTCATTCGTTCAACCCTTGAAGTAAAAAAAAAAAAATGTTTTATTTCTTTCATCACGCGCAAGGGTTCAATAAACTCCAGGGAGAGGTGGGTGGATGTACCAAGCATTCACACCACAGTATGGTATGTACTGAAGGGCATGCCCCATGGTACATACCATACTGTCTGACATTTCATACAGAATTAGCCTCACCAAAACACTTCCTGTTTAGTTAGTGTAGTCCAGAATGTTCAACGAGAACATTTTATGCCTGAGTCAGACAAAGGTTAAATGATAATTACCACGCAAATTAAAAACTAAAAAAAAAAAAAAAAAAAAACTGTTCTTTTAACTACAACAGTAGTTTGATAACCCTAGGTTAAACATTAAGTGGGTGCCCGGAACAAATACCTGGAGATGGACAGCTTCCAAAGGGGATTACACACCGCCCTCGACGCGGCGAGAACACCTGCCTAATCTCTGCCGCCCAATTAGCCCACGCCAGCCCGCTCAGATGTGGTTTCACAACCCGGCAGCGAAGAAAGAAGGTGAGTCACTTTCTCGTGAGCCTATTCAACGGCTCCTCGGACAAAAGAGGCCAGCGCACTAAAGGTGTGTGAAGGCGGGGGAGGCGGGGGGGGGGGGGGGCATGGGTAACCAGCGGACAGTCAACCCACCGGCCTGACATGTGACTGCACTGAGAGAGAGAGAGAGCGAGAGAGAGAGAGAGAGAGAGAGAGAGAGAGAGAGAGAGAGAGGGAGAGAGAGAGAGAGAGAGAGAGAGAGTGAGAGAGAGAGAGAGAGAGAGAGATTGTGCGGGGGTGCGAGCTCCATCATTGGGCGACGGCGACTGGACCACGCCCTCCGTCACACACACTGATTCAGCGTCCGCCACACACAACAGCTCCCAGCCTCCACAGCCCGAGGGCGCCCATCCAGCCCAAATCCAAACAAAGCCCAGGACTTGGATGTCAGCGTTTGTCAATAGCTGGCAAGACCGTGCATGTGTGTACCGTGGGGGGGTGGGGTGGGGGGTAGGGTGGGGGGGTATATTTGCACGTGGACCCCGTGTCAGGAGATCACGAAGACAGCAAACTGCCGATGGCGGTCCCTGCGAGCGCTACGCAAGCTCCAGCTGCCGTCCCCCGCTACAGATGCCGATAATTAAAGCAAAGTTGGTCATAATTACCAGCAGTGGAGTTTAATTTCAGAGGCTGTGCGAGTACAACGCTGCGTTCCCCTTGAGCATCTCCAAACGTGTAATTTCGAACATCCTGAGAGACGCCCAATATAGAATCTACAGTACGTTTCCTTTATTTAGTCGATATGCTTGGTTATTTCTGAAAACAAGGGACTTTAAATCACGCCGCCTGGGACAGCCCACAAACACTGAGGTATTTTTAACTCGCCAACTTGTGATTTCTGTAGATAGCTAGACATTACGGTAATTATCATCCGAGAGAGCAGATACTCGTCTCCGGAGCTTTTGGGGTACCGAAAGGGGGGGGGGGGGGGGGGGGGCTCAAACACTTCCTTTTATCTTCGCAAAATTTGTTCAAAACTTCAAATATAACGGCATCGCAACGCTTTTCCGCGCTGATTTACAGTTAAGTGCGGTAATTTTCCGCTGACCATAATTGCTTAATGATGAAACATTACGGGTCGTAATTTAATGGCGGGTGACGTGAATGCGCTTTCGTCCAAACAGTTTAGGCTTCCCCGATGCAACCGGTTTCAAAAAGTCCCTTTTTCCTCTCGGTCAGCACGTCAGCGCAGGTTTGCGCTGTCCCGCGAACGAACCTGGCGACCCCCGACTCTCCCCCGTCCAGCGCTTTCGGAGCGTTAGCGAACGGGCCGTCCCGTTGGAGCCGGGCGCGGGGGGGGGGGGGGTGGGCCATGGAGTAGGGGGCTCAGCGGGGCGGGGTGTGGGACGCTTCCGGTCCAGAGAGGGGGGAACCACAGCGGCTTCCCCTGACTGCTCACCCCAACGCCTGCTGGTTCTCTCCTGGCCTCGCCTGGTTTTGGAAAGATCACCCCCCCCCCTCCCCCCACACACACACACACACAAACCATGTGCTGCAGAGCCTGTCCAGACACTGTAGAGCTATAGTGCTGACTCATGTCTCTGAACACCCCCCCCCCCCAGGATGGCTGCAGACATAACAGTCTCCAGCACAATCTGATAACCCTCCCTCACACACGCACACAAACATAACCCCCCCCCCAACCACCACCATTTGTCTCCTCACACTGTTTTGATTTATTTGCAACTCTTGTTTTTCAAGCAATAGTGGGCCCTTAGCTCTGTAAATCCCACAACTGCCTCCGCCAAGTAAGGATGGAGGGAGGGAGAGAGAGAGAGAGAGGAGGGGGGGGGGGTATTACTAATCTCCGGACATTGCTGATGCGTCTCCAACAGCCGGGCCCAACTCCCCGCACTCCGTCCCGGTTGAGTCTTCCGTTTGAGTGGTGCTGTGATGCACTTCAAACAGGCTGCCCGTACGCACTTAGCCCACTACACTCCTATTGCAGCATCAAATAACAGCCGACTGCTTCCCCCTACTGGAAAGCTTCTGCAACAACAAGCTCCGAGTCCTCCAAAAACATATTCGAGAAATACAGAAGGAAGGACTGGGGTGTAACGTATCCAATTACACTTGTTTACACACGATGTAACCGCAAACAAACATTCGTGTTCATTTGTCATTTTTAATATCAACAATATATGTGATCTGCTTTGCAGCAAATTTGGAGGAGTTTGTACTGCAGTTTACAGAAGCTGAACAGAACAGGTTCCATAAACTGTTTCACTGATTTTTTTTTTCTGACATAGCCAAGCCATTTCTTCATCCGAATAAAACACATGCAGAGAAATTACTTTACCACCAGTTGCAAGCAATGTTTTACACTGTTTAAATCAGAGTTTAAAAAACGTAAAAATAAAAAATAAACAGAAGAATACAGATTTACAAACATAAATCGTTGATGATATTCGCATTAGAAAGGCCTCGTATAGTTTCCACCAACATCTTTTTTTAAAAAGAGCTCGAAATAGAGGATTTGCCCGGTGGAGCAAGCGCGACTCAGTGGAACACAGCCGAACAAGCCACGCCTCCATCTGCCGGCCGCGAGATGCGCCCGTACAAATCACAGTGGAGCTTTTTCACTTCCTCGTCTCTATAACCATGTGAGAATCTTTTACGAGGCCACATGCAAAGAAAGTTACACTATACGTGCTGACAGAATAGCGCTGACAGGGTGATGTCATAACGTAAAGTCTAAGGCATCTTAATCTTACTGCTGTACAAATCTTTACCACAAATGCAAAGTTGGCAAAGAACGGACCATTACAACATACAGAGTGCATTTCCCTTCCGTGCTCAAAACTGGTAGAAGACGCATCATACCTGACCGCAGCCTCGCGGGTATTGTCTGTGTAAAACCGCTGTTTGAATTACAACGGATTTTAAAAGGAGCATTTCGCCATCTAGCGAGCACAGTTGGTACAGCCACTGCGAGCAGGTTGGTCTGTGCAACTCGTGTCCATTTTTCTAATCAACAGAAAATTGGACTAACAGATTTAGTTTCCCGATTTGTCACATTAAGATCAAAGACAAAGTGCTGAAACCATTCTTATTTGGCTTAGAATGGCCAGGTTATATTTTTCCATTTATGTCATTTAGAAAATAGTTTTTTTTTTAAATAATAAAAAAACAAGTCTAAAGTATTTGTAGACATTGGAGAAGGGAACCAATTTGCATTTTGAGTGCCTTGGTGACAGGTTCCCCCAGTGCTACGGAGGACAAACTGCATACTGAGGAAATGAGAGCAGACAGGGCTCTCTAGATACTTACAAGGCTGAGATCAGTTGTGGTCAAACTAATGCCGACTGCCAAAAACAAATACGCCAGCACCAAATGCCTATTCCTGGCCGAAGCTTCAGCGCGCGGGTGGGTGTGCTATATATACAACGAGTGCAAGTGTGTGTGTATTCATTTGGTTGCCACATGTGAATAAGTAAATATTCTCAAAGGAAAAGTAATAATATTTTCATCCAAATTTCCGAAAAATTCATTTCTCAAACAGACAAAAAAAAGACTTTTTTGTAGCATTCATATTTGGTGCGCACTATGATGTCTACACAGTACGCAGCCATGCGAACAGCGATAGAGTCATGGAAATTTTTACATATTTTGGAGCTCCGATGATGGATGTCCAAAGCCAAGCGAAACACGGATTAATTGGGGCTAAGATGGAAATGGCATTTTTGCACGAGGTAGACGGGGAATCGCTGAATAGCGGGCAGGAATAACATTCACGCACGGACACGCTTATGTGGACCGGTTGCTATAATTCCATCTGCATTCCCAGTAAAATACAAAAACTATACACCTCTTTACTTGAAAAAAAAACATCCAACCATCTCCCGTATATTAAAGCTGTGGCCCTAGATTCCATTAGAGAGGCAGTGTAGTATAACGTATAATAGAGTATTATGATTAAGGAACTGGACTGGCAAGGATTGGATTCTAGCATTAAAAATACACTATATGACCAAATGTATCTGCACACCCCTTGGTCTGGGGATGTTTTTCATGGTTTGGCCTAGGCCCCTCAGTTCCTGTGAAGGCAAATCTTAATGCTACAGCATGCAATCACATTCTAGATGATCCTGTGCTTCCCCAAGCGGGGAAGGCCCTTTCCTGTTTCAGCATGGCTATGCCCCCAGGCACACAGTGAGGTCCATATAGAAATGGTTTTGTTGAGAACAGTGTGGAAGAACTTGACTGGCCTGCACAGAGCCCTGACCTCAACCCCCTCCAACACCTTTTGGGATCAATTGGAAAGCCAACTGTGAGCCAGGCTTAATTGCCCAATCAGTGCCCGCCCCCACTACTGGCTGAATGGAAGCAAATCCCTGCAGCAATGCTCCAACATCTGGTATAAAGCCTTCCCAGAAGAGGTTGTTATAGCAGCAAGGGGTGGACCAACACCATGTTAATGCCCATAATTTTGGATGAGATGTTGGATGTCAGGTGTCCACATACTTTTGGCCATGTAGTGTACCGAAGCTGTTCTCTCTGAAAAAGAGTATGTGCAAAAATACCCAAAAGTAAATTCCACATATGTGACCACCTTGCAGACAGCCCACCACACCTGGAACATTCTAGAGAGCATTCACTACGCACTTAGCCAGCCTCTGATGGGATGCCTCAACAGCCAACTACGACATGCAGGAACTATGAGAACCAAACAAATGCTTCCCTAATGCCTCTCAGTAACTAAAAAACAACCAATTATTCAAGCTTAATATAAATGTGCAGCAGTGGGTAGGGATAAGCTATTTATTTAGAGCAAAGCGAAGGCTTTTTGTGCTGTAGAGGCATGGTTGTTATGTGAGTGGACAACCAGCCATTTCAGATAGCCCAAACCGTTATCTCAGTGGACCACAGGCCAAATCACCAATAGCCCACCCATGCGAAAAAAACATTATACATTATACTTAAAAATACTTGAAGTATAATTACAGTTTATATCAAGTATGCTTAGTATACAATTTTTTCACATGGGAAATTAATTTTGAGGGGTTGAGATCATATAAATGTGATTATATCAGGTAATATACTGATATACTGATCAGGTAATGTATAATCAAAGTATAATCAAATAAGGAAAACTTATTTATCATTTAATAGCGTTCCCTGAATTATTTTAAGTCACAAAATAGTGTATTTAAAAACAGTTACCTTTAACTTAATAGTTTTCCAGACTCGTTCAGCTGCATTTTAATAGTTAGAAAGATGAAATCTCTTATCCCCTTTTTTACCAATTCGAAGCAGTTTTCAAAACACTTTCAAAACCAGTGTCAACACAGGCTGCATACCATTAAAAAATTCAATTGAAAATAAGTGTTGAATAGAATTTTTATAATTTCACAATTCAACTGTTTATATGGTTTGTTTGTAAGAAAGTGACATAACATTTTACTCAAGTATTAATGAATGCTTGATTCAATCAAACACCTGGATTTAATAGGAAATACTCCACGGGTCACATCAGGTGTTTCTGAGAACAAAAACTGGATTAGGTCAGATAAATGGTTCCACTCTTAAGTGTGCATGCAGTCATAAAGATAATGCACAGAATAAAAAAGATAAAGATGCCACAGTTACTACAGGAGTCTAAGAGTTTTCATCTCTCATAAGAGGAAAGATCCTAAACTGAATTCCCAGGCAAGTCACCTGATTATAAAGAAGCAAGAAGGATTGCATTACATAAAAAAGACCACAAGATGGCACTCTGTTCCTTTTAAATCAATCTGGGCTGTTCAAAGTTTTCTTTTACGTAATTCAAGAGTGGAATATTTACAAAATAAGCTAGTAAATACTCTTAATGGCTTCCACATAAAAACCGTTAATACATGAGCTTATATCGTGCTTCCAAGTGGCAGATGGCGGGGTCAGCTCCAGTAATGTTCCTCGACACAATAAAGACAAACAGATGTTTCGTAAACGTTATCGCCAAAACGACCCAGCGCCGTACCTCAGCACCGAAGTGCGAGAACGCGGAGGTGGTGGCCGCTGTCCTCAAGTGAACCCCAAGGGGGGAGGGTGGGGGCACGGTGCTGGTTGTTCCTGCACTGCGCCCGTCCAAAAATGTACTGACCCGCCTAGCTTGTGGAGACACCCCCTTCTCCTCCCCACCGGAGAGCAGAACCCAACACCCCCTCACCCCAAATGCCCTTTCAGCCCTAATATTCACAGAGAGAGGAGGGGCCCAAACAACTAGCCCAAAATGCAACCCTACCCGTGGAGGGGGGGGGGGGGGGCACTGCCGTCCTCAAACATACAGTGTAGAAGATCCACATTTAGTGCCATGTGTGTAACCCCCCCACACCCCCCCAATCCCACCCCGAATCCCCTAATCCCACCCTAACCCCCTAATCCAGCCCTCTCTCTGCTACCCGGCTGCCCCTTGCACAGTACGCAGGAGTAAACCCCGAGGAGTAGAGCGTTCCTCCTTCTGCCTCCCAAGCAAAAACAAAACCAAAGCAGACAGCGACTGGAAGCAAGACGGAGAGCGCAGGTGGAAGGGGAGGGGAGGGGAGGGGAGGGGAGGGGGGGGGGGGGGGCAGGTGGGAGGAGAAGGGGGGGCACGGGGGCGCGGGTGGGGGGGCTCTTACCAGGTAGAGCAGGAAGGTGTGGAGGCCCGTCCCCAGGCCCACGGACGACAGGACGCCCAGGCCCACCCAGTAGGCACACCGCAGGAGCTGCTCCTCCAAGCGCCGCACGTACTGCAGGCGAGAGGCACAGCGACAGGGGGAGAGAGAGCGCCGTTAAATAAGGGGCCCCTCGGAGCGCGCGCCGCGTCCCGCGCACGCCGCCCCGCGCACGGGCAGGAGAGTCCGCGGGGTGTGAGCACGGGTCAGCGAGTGCACCGCCATGCAGCCAGCGCGCTCTTACGCAACAGCACTCTCTCTCTCTCTCACTTCCCTCTCTCTCCTGCCCCTCCCTCTTTAGGTCTCTCACACTTGTTCTCTCTCTCTCTCTCTCCCACTCTTACTCTCTCTCTCTCTGTCTCCCACTCTCTTTCACTCACTCTCTCTCTATTTCTATGTCTCTCACACTTGTTCTCTCTCTCTCTTCCCCCTCTCTCTCCCCCACTCTCTCTCTCTGTGACTCCCCCATTCTTATTCTCTCTCACACACACACTCACACTCACTCTCTCACACTCTCACTGTCAGTCTCTCTCTCGCTCTCTTCCCCTCTATCCCACTCTTATTCTCTCTCTTTCTCTCTCTCCCACTCTCTCTCTCTATGACTCTCCCAATCTTATTCTATCTCTCACATACACACTCACTCACTCTCACACTCTCACTGTAAGTCTCTCTCTCGCTCTCTTCCCCTCTCTCTCCAACTTATTCTCTCTTTCTCTCTCCCACTCTCTCTCTCTCTATGACTCTCCCATTCTTATTCTATCTCTCACACACACACTCACACTGACTCTCTCACACTCTCACTATCAGTTTCAGTCTCTCTCTCTTCCCCTCTCTCTCTCCTACTCTCTCTCTTCCCCTCTCTCTCCCACTCTATCTCTCTCCCTCTCTCTTCCCCTCTCTCTCTCTCTCACAGACAGCGTTTTTATCATCAACATTCATGGTTTGGATTACGGGAACCGCAGGCTTGGCCACGCGCGCGCTCGTTTCCAGTAGGGACCGGAGAAAAACAAAAACAGCACGTGGTTCCCCTCAGAGGACCCTTCCTCTTTAGAAAAAAAACTCTTGAGGGACGAAAAAAAAAACTTCAAAAAAAAAAAAGCGCACGAATCTCAACTCTGACTGGCCCTCGCGAGCATGCGGGACGGCGTGCGTCAGCCCCCGGAACGGCCCGGCCCACAGGACTCCCAGAGGGCACTGGGTTCATTGCGCCGTTTTTATTTTTTCTCCCCGCCCCTCACCTTCTGGTGAGTTCCCTCCGTAGAGTAGACGAAGGAGAAGCAGGCGAGCCCGAGCAGCACGGTCAGCGCCATCGCCCTCTGGTGGCAGAACCTGGAATTGCACGCAGAGAGCACGTTTCACTCACCGAGCCAGCTCGCCCACAGGGGCTTAGATCAGGATAAAAAAGCCTTAATCCCCAATAATGGCATTAGGACCCTTTCCAATCTTTTCCACACATCAAGCTGCACGTTTACAGTCTCACACGGTTCTGAAGTTTAACAGCGCCGACAGTTTAAAAGAAAAACACCTTCAAAAAAAAAAAAAAAAAAAAAAGGTAACGGCTGTGGTCTCAAATTTCCCAATTTCACAGGTAAAAGACTTGGGACTTACCGGTGTGTCATCTGACATTTTGACAGAGTCTGTAATTCAAAGTTGGAGGGGGAAAATGACTTTGATGTGGTTTTGCAGAGCAAGCTCTGCATCATTACTGCAGTGCTGCCAAGGGAAAAGTTTTCTTACAGAACAGGCCTCTGCTGACAGAAGACACTCACACTGCTGCAGTCTCCATAGTCTCCTTCAATTTCCTCTCCTGCACTGACTGCTCATTAAACGGTACAATGCTATTTTATTAACGCGGGTATTTCAATGCCATTCATCTTTTTTTAATCCATGGGGAACTGTGGGCACGGATCCTGTGCACAAATAATTGTTCAAATTGTGTCTACCTTTTTACTCTCCGCAGTGCTGTACTACCGCTCTTTAACAGCCTAAATTTCCCCTCAGGGGATTGACAAAGGCTTTTATTGATTTAGAACAGAATCTCAGCCCTGGAGCCAAAGTAAATGGGAGACTGTTCAATGTAACCTGTAGAGCTGGAATGGCCAAAATTCACTGGGGTGTGTGTGTGTGTGTGTGTGTGTGAGTTTGTGTGTAGTTGGGTGGGTGTGCGTGAGAAGCGTGGAGAGGACTCTGGACCCTGGCTCCACGTCTCCTGAACTCCGCTCACTTCACTGGGGGGGGGGGGGGGGGGGGGGGGAGCAGGAGGGGGCGGAGTTCACTAATTCACTTTGATCTTTGATCCAACGGTAGCAAGCTGTGACTGTCACCGCAAAACAACCAAGTCCCAGCGAGTCAGCGCCCAAACCAAGTCCCAGCGAGTCAGCGCCCAAACCAAGTCCCAGCGAGTCAGCGCCCAAACCAAGTCCCAGCGAGTCAGCACCCCAACCAAGTCCCAGCGAGTCAGCGCCCCAACCAAGTCCCAGCGAGTCAGCGCCCCAACCAAGTCCCAGCGAGTCAGCGCCCCAACCAAGTCCCAGAGAGTCAGCGCCCCAACCAAGTCCCAGTGAGTCAGCACCCCAACCAGGTCCCAGAGAGTCAGCGCCCCAACCAAGTCCCAGTGAGTCAGCACCCCAACCAAGTCCCAGTGAGTCAGCGCCCCAACCAAGTCCCAGGGAATCAGCGCCCCAACCAAGTCCCAGCGAGTCAG
Source organism: Anguilla anguilla (assembly GCF_013347855.1). Taxonomy (NCBI): domain Eukaryota; kingdom Metazoa; phylum Chordata; class Actinopteri; order Anguilliformes; family Anguillidae; genus Anguilla; species Anguilla anguilla. The sequence goes on along the minus strand of NC_049209.1, from coordinate 43,740,346 downwards.
CGCCCCAACCAAGTCCCAGCGAGTCAGCGCCCAAACCAAGTCCCAGCGAGTCAGCGCCCAAACCAAGTCCCAGGGAGTCAGCACCCCAACCAAGTCCCAGGGAGTCAGCGCCCCAACCAAGTCCCAGTGAGTCAGCGCCCCAACCAGGTCCCAGAGAGTCACAAAAGACTCATTGTATTTAGGATCACAGCACTACTACGCCAGTCCCAACAACTTCATTTTACTTAAACATTAAAGATTTTAAAAATGTTGACAACTTCTATCCACGTATGAAAACCCAGTCAAGAGTTAAGTGGCAGTCGAGAGCAGGCTTGCGATCAAAAGGGGAAACATTCGAGTGCTCCCTGTTCAAATGACCAAACTGCGCCAGCGTGTTAAACACGCCCCCCAGTCCGCCCTCACAGGGATTAGAGCTCGCACGTCGCGGGTGTCCCACATCAAAGCATTACATGCGATCAGGCTTAATGAGTGCGGTGTGTGTGTGTGTGTGTGGGGGGGGGGGGGGTGGCAGGGGGGAGGTTAAAAGCAGCGACTCACTTGCAGGTCCAGCCCCTCAGGGTGAGGAGCAGCTCCAGGAGGAAGTAGCGCAGGGTGAGGGTGGGGGGGGGGGGGTGTGGTAGGGGGAGGGGTGGTAAAAAGCAGCGACTCACCTGCAGGTCCAGTCCCTCAGGGTGAGGAGCAGCTCCAGGAGGAAGTAGCGCAGGGTGAGGGCGGGGGGGGGGTGTGGTAGGGGGAGGGGTGGTAAAAAGCAGCGACTCACCTGCAGGTCCAGTCCCTCAGGGTGAGGAGCAGCTCCAGGAGGAAGTAGCGCAGGGTGAGCAGCGGCTTCTTCCACAGGAGCAGCCCCAGCCGCTCCTCGCGGTCGCGCCGTCTCCGCTCCGCCGGCGACGGGGCGTCTGGGGACAGGGGGGCCACACACTCGTCACGGGGCCCCGGGGGACCGGGGACCCCAACATCACCGCCCCCAAAAGCTCCCTCGGAGATTTCAGCGTACGGTCTTTCCAGGAAAGGGTCTGGGTCTTCACTGTTTGCTTTTATACTGTCTGCAGTGAATCAGTGTGTGTGCCAACTTAACTCAGTAAATACAAAATCAATCAAAAATGCTTGCTGACACCTGAAAAACATTTACTTCGATGTGTTTAACGAACATTTCCCAGCCGATTCCATTTTGATTATTTGTTTATGGATTGCTTGCTGCCAATTAATGTAGATCAGGCACACTGAATCACCTTTAATATGCACTCTGAAGAAGGCTCGCTGCCAAAACACATTTCTCATTTTCATACTTCTAGAAAATGTGTGCAGATTTTAGCACCCGCGGTAAATTAAAAACTAAGATGCGTTTTGACTGCTGGCCTGCTTCTTCTGAACAATATCTCGTGAGTGAGTGCCCTACAGTTTTTAAGAGAGTAATATGAGTGATCAGTGTAATGACTAATCAGTGTAATAAGTAATCAGTGTACTGAGTGATCCACGTACACTTTGAATTGGGGACAGCATTTTTCGCCTCACTCACTTTGCACCTGCTACCGACTCACCATTAAAAAATAAAAACTCTGTTGATTTCTTAAAATCGCATCAAATCAAAACACTTTCCCCAAAAATAAAAAATTTCATTTGCATTTCTAGCAAGCACTGCGGATCATATAAATTTTATCAACAAAACAGATATTAAAAACATGCACATTTCTTCAAGTACTGTCATCATACATGTATATTGTGGAGCAATAGAAAGTTTATCAATTAGTCTTTACTCATCACCCTCAAAAATAAGACTGGGTGCATTTTATTGCACTACAAAAGGTTCCACAAAACAACTGACAGGAAGTGGAATTTGGAGGCTTTAAAATACATCTTAAAGTCTCACTTCATCCCCCAGAATTCTCTGCGCTCAATGTTTTGAGGCTCTCTGACTACTGAATACGACACAGGAAGCTCATTGATTGACAATAGAACGCTTCTGCTGCAGAAGATTGTGTGCTTTGCATTCAGTGCCATTACTCAAAATATTTTTTGTTAATTAAAGAATTCCTTTATTTGGCCTGGTGTCCAGAGGTGGAAAGTCCAGAGGTCAGAAAGTTAAAGTCCTGCCATGTGTTTCTTCCACCCAGGAACCCATGAACTGTTTTCACAAATTAGTTCTACCTCCAAGCTGTATAATTGTGCTAATGAGCAAATCCAGATGATTTGCACAAAATAGGGGGGGGGGGGGGGCCTTTACTTTCTGAACCAGGATTTTCCACCTCTGCTGATGTCACATCGAAGACTCTGCTGTGCATTAGCAACACAGGCCTTCTTCCCCCTCCTGTCAGTTTAAGGGACCTAAAGATACGTGGCATTTCCCTCTGCTTTCTCTCCGCCCTCTCCACCCACCTGCAAACTTCCCATTGGGCAGCTCCTTGGCTCCTCCCACGCGCCTCTGCGGCAGTTCAAGATCTCCTCCATTTTGAGCCATCGGACCGGGTGTGCCGAGGGCCGGGGGGGTGGGGGGTGGGGGGGGACCTGGACACACAGAACAGACGACGGCTCTCAGCGAAACCCCCGCTGGAGCCAGCAGGCCGGTCAATCCCCTGCACTCAGTGAGACCCCCCGCCATTCCCCCCGCTCCTCACGCTAACCGCTTCGCACGCGGCGGACTGCCCCTAACCCAATCAGCTCCGCGCGCGATCTAATGACCCCGCCCGCGCGCGGTTAGCTCCCGACACGAAACCCCTCTGGTAAGCCCCTCGGCGAGCAAGAGCTGCGCGTTTCGCACAGGAACTCGGGTTCAATTCACATCAAAAACGGGGCACAAGTCTCATAAACAACTGCTTTACTCAACATGTGACCAATTGCTTGTTTTACAAATGCCATTACATTTTTAGATAATGGTGCACCAATAGGAAAAATGGCATTGTCTTACATACCGTCTTAGTTAAATATTCGGTGGCCATTTCTCACACCGTGCGGTCGGGCTGTTAGTAGGGGATTTACAGGGGGAGATGCAGTGAGCTGATACCGGCTTGCCCATTCATATCTGTCGATCGAGGGGCTGATACCGCTGTTCCAGGAAGATGGTTTCTTGCGCAAGCAGAGAGAAAATGCATCTTTTCTGATAGCTGCGCCGCGTGTTCACCTGAGCAGAGTCATACGAACAGGCGAAGTTTCCAGAATCAACAGTACGAGTACAAAAGTGTAATTTATCTTCAAACATGAACAAATTGCATGATCTGTTCCAAGGCCAGTACTGACGTGAGTGGGTCACTGAAACAGAAGAAATAAAATGCAAAAAGTGGCCAAACCAAACAAAACCGCCATTGAAAGGGCGTGCTCTCCCTGCAGTGAAATTTAAAAAATAACAGCGAGAGCACACACATAACAAACCTCCATTATAGGCAGGAGTGCGTGTGTGACAGCCCTCTGGCTTTGTCTGTGTTTGTGTGTGCGTGTACGTCCATCTCTCTGTCTGTCTGTGTGTGCGTGTACTGATCTTAGCCAAAGCGCCATGGAAACAGGTTTCTAGCTGGCAACGATATGAGATGGCTGTACACTGAACTGAAGACTTTGGTCTAATGCTGGATCCTAAACTTCACACGGGGGCTCATCTTGCCAGCGGCCCGCATGCAGAACGCAGCCGCGGCAGCACCGGGGGTCTGGTTTCCTCAGACGGGCCGCGGGTTTACCGCGCGTTGCCCGCGGTAACGAGCCCCTTCTCCTCTCTGACCTTTACGCGCGTGGGCAGAATCCCTCCTCGGCACCCGTGAGAGGGGAGAAGGGGTTCGAGCACCGGTGCAAGGTGCGCGTGAGAGACACCCAGAGACACCTCACCTCCCTTCGGGGGGGGGGAGGGAGGGGGTCTCATTTCCTCCCGCCCGCACGTCGTTGTCACGGCAGCCAGCCTCCTGAGCGAATGGGCGTCGGCTTACAGAGGAGGGTCACGCCCACGCGGGACATTCCTGCCCCGGCTCCACACCTTCAAATGAACTCGGGGAGTCCAGGGGGCCGAGTGCAAAAAGGGCCCGTTAAAATTAGCGTGGCGAGGCGCGTCTTATAAAACCCCTCCGCCCTCGCGAGGGGGCCGCGTCTGAAACATGGCAAACCCGGGGGGAGCGCAGCAAAACGCTCCGCAGAGAACACAACGGGAGTCGGTGGGAGACGGAGTCCGGAGCAAGAGAGTACTGAGGTGTGTTAGACAAGCCCTGGACTCCACCTCCCATCATCCCCCTTTAAATAGTTTCTGCAGCAATATGCCATAATGCACCCCCTCCCACCAGCCCCCACTCACAATAGACTTACTGGGCAGTAGCTTTAGCCGCTTGATGCTAGTGTGCTTTGCATCAGTAACCCGCCAAGTCCCATAGGAGTCTCTCTCCATCAAGCAGAGTTGCCCTGCTGGGGGAGGAGGGGGAGTTTGCCCACCTCACTGCCATGGTGACTGCACACCGTGCTGCTACTGAGAGCCAAGGCCAGCCAGTCATCCCTGTGCTCTCCAGCAGCTCATAGGCCCATTCTCACTTTCACTTGGATGAACATTTTGACGTTTGACAAAAACAGCTCCATGAGGAGAATTCTGCAACCCCCGTGGGAGCGCCACAGGCCACAGGAAGCTCAGGCGGTTCCCATCCACCCTAATCTGCGTGTGTGGATCGTAAGCGTACGCAGAGGGGGTCAGAGACCGGGCCTTCCGCAGAATAGCTAAGCGCTTCAAGATGTAGGCGCTCCTCCCGAATAAAAAAATTCCACTGCGAGGCCTAGAAAAATAAATAAATACATAAATAAAGCCGATACGCATACTTGTCAGGCGACGTGAGTGGCTGGGGTGCGCAGTAAAATAGCCAAGGAGCACGCCGGTAATCGGGCAGGGACACACCACACAGCGGTGTTACGCGACATCTGAGGAACGATTCCCTTCAGAACCTCCAGCTCATTTTTCATTTCCTCTTTTATTGCGCATAATGAAAGGCAAATTAACAACGTGCCCGAGGCACGAAGGCGAATCGTTCTTCGCGTTTCATTCGGTTCGAACGCTGGGAAGAGCATGTCCGCTGTTCTATCGCGATGACAATCACAATTATCATAACGCCGAGAACGAAGTGGCGTTTAAATGCAAATAAAAGTAACGATCGACAGAAGTGGGCGGAAAAGACTCAATGGAGCGAGCTGAGGTTACCAGCGCAGAGAACAGCAACTACCGAGTGTGCCGTTCAGCTCTTTAGAGTGCATCCACTAAAGAAAACTCCGTTAGAAATTATATGAATCATAACAACAGCCCGAAACAGAAATAAGTAAAGTAGTTACTAAAGCAGCTTCCTCTTAACTGGATCACACTGATAACTGACGAATTCTATAGCCCTACGTGTTAAAGTATATTTACCAAAGCAGGGCTCTATGCTTACATTTTTTCCCAAGGAGAACATATACTCCTAAATTGAAATGCTTTGGAGCACACTAATGCATTCAAATTAGTAGATGTGCTCCCCCCCCCCCCGCAAAGACTACCTTTAATGGAGTCAAAATTTGACCGAACATGAATGTGAATCTCCATAAATTTAAGCACAAGTTCAGTACAGTCAGTGGCTGCTCCTTTTGGAAAGCGTTTTAAAAACATTGTTATCTGCCGTTTCTTTTCGATTTCATAAGTTGGACTTCCCGGCCGTGACAAATAGACCGATCAAATGCCGTCCCACGCAACCTGACAACAGGATCGTTTTTGTTCTTAGGCTACTACTTAAACGCATCAGAAACTGCGCTTCTAACCGATAGAGACGTGATGCAATTACAGATGGAGTCAGCAGGGTATTAAAACGCAGCGTTCAAGCACCAGAGGTCCGCAGGAGTAGGCCTACCTGGTATCAGCCTACACATCAGACATTGATGGAGAAGTCATTAAAAAGGCAACTTACGTAACAGCCGGTAATGCGCTGGAATAAAAGTAGTTTAAAAGAGCTATACGTTTTCATTATAATAACACACTGCTGATAATAAAACGCAGGCCTTGTACCAGCTGGCTACATTCCCTACTTTCAACACACCACGTAAGACCATTGCAACGAGTTCAGACAAGCAGAGAGTGGACTGAATAACACCAGTGAATCAAACTGAAACTGAAATCCCCTGTATCCAGAGAAATCTTTAGACTGACACATATCACGCTGGGTAAAATACAGTACATTTAGCCTATACTACATCACAATGCATCACAGTGTATTCTCTGCCCTGGTTCATTTACCTATCTGTTCAGAAAAGAGGACACAGGGCCCCCTATCCAGGTAAATGAAATATTATCCAGAATTTCTGCTCAGTGTGGAAAATGTGCTGGGTGTCAGGTTCAGGCTTTGTGGTAGAAATATCACACCTCATTGATTTCAGTGCAACCTACCAGCCTGGTTTTGTGTGGGTACTAAATTTACGCACAAATCACCCAGACTGAAAGTGACACACCACCTCCCAAAAGATTTTGGGAAATGAGTACAAAAAGTAGGTCCTTTAGAAGTTGGCTTACGGAAACTTTGTTTTTTAAAAAAGAAATAGGCATTGGATGATGACTAAGATAGTGACTTCCAAGGCCCCAAGAGATTATAAACAAAAGGTCAGTCTGGATTCCACATGCATAAACCGCTCTCAAATGCAGAGGAGGCAAACAGACTTCAGATACAAAACATGACTGTAATTTACTCTGTAAACATATGTACCTGCATCAAGGTATTTTGCTCCTCGATTATAGGTGTAGAAGTCATGTGTGCTCTCCAGACAAATGAGCATTCAGGCACAGGAAGACTCAAAACACTAAATTCCTAAAAAGATTAAATGAAATGACGCAGTTTCACACCGCTGCCCTAACCGAGCACAGGGCTCGGCACTCACAAGTAAGGAGATCAGTTTTACTTTTAAAGCAGGGCCAACTCTGCACTTTCATAACACTTCTGTTACACAATGCTGGGCCCAGAGGACACCCCCCCCCCCTCCAAAAAAAAAAAAAAGGTATTGCGCAATAACATATTTTTTGCACAGACATTACGGTAGAGAAACCTTACGTTCTACAACCACACTGCCAAGCAAAATAATTTTTTTTTAAATCACAAACCTTGAACCTAAAAACAAACATTGCATAAACTGTCAAGCCAGAGTTACTGATGAGTTTACACAGTACAGCCTCACAACTAAAGCTCCCTAAATCTTATTTGGGACAAAATGACGAAGAAAACAACCACACAGCAAAAGGTACTTCAACAGTAAGTGACGATGCACAAGGACCAGTAAAATCCTTCTCAGAGGTGAGTCTACCTTAAATATGTGGGCAAACTACTGAGCTTAATTGTGCTTTTAAAAAACCCAACAGGACTAAAAACATGTTTAAGTGCAGGGGGAGCTTTACTCTGCTCATTTGCACATCTAAAACTAAAGGCTCAGGACACCGCAAAGCACTGTTTTAAAGAAAGCCTCACCTCAGTGACCCAGGGAGCTTCTGAGGCGCTCCAGTTCCGACCAGCGTAACCGATGGCGATGCTGTGCAGTGACCTCACAGAGGGGCAGAGAGCCAATACTGCTGCCGGCCAGAGCTGCAGGAGTCTGCTCTCTGTACACTACTGCTGCTTCAGTGCAGACTACGTGTAGGGCAGCTGCATGCTGGCACTACATTACAGCGTGTGCACGTGTGTGTGTGTGTGTGTGTGCTTGTGTGTGGGGCGTGTGGTGTGGTGTGTGGTGTGTTTCGGGGGGGTGGGGGTGGGGTGGAGCTAAGCACATTTCTGACTCCTTTTCATTCCTCAATCACAGGAGAAAAGAATATCCAATTAACTCACTAAAAATAAAACAATCAGGTCATCGCCTAAAATACCTATATAGAAACCCTCCCTGGGTTTCTGTATATAAGAAGGTAAGAGAGACTGAATTATTCCCATACATAGATCCGTATTAGCAGCAGACTGATTTATTAGACACCCGGTCTAATTTAAAGTTGGGAATGACGGCCCAGGGGTGATAGCTTAGTTTGTAACAGGTCACAGCCCTCAGCTCCTCACCTATATTCTCCAATTTTCAACCTTGCCTTTTGTCAGAGGACTTGTAGATTAGGCTGTGATCACTGAACTTTGAAACATTACCAACACACACACACACACACGCCTACAGACATGCGCACACACAGGCGCACGCACACACACGACTTTTGGCCCATCATGTATGGAGTGGGAAAAAAATAAAGAAACTAGAAAGAACTGTCTTGGCAGCAAAAGATTTTAGTAGAGACAGCCAAATCACTAGTGAGGGTGTGTTTCATTGGTAAGAAGGCTACAGCAGAAACTGATATCTGATATGGTCTGGGAACAAGATAATTGACCAAATGACAACACCCAGCTCTGGTTTTGTAATCGTGGTAAAGAAAACAATTTTCCTAATCCAACGTTTAAAGCAAATCAAGAATTAATAAAACAAAGCAAAAAAGGAAGGCCACTTTCATTGACCAAGATCCACCTTCATTTTTAATAAACAAAAACACAGAGAATTTAAAATAATAATTATTGCAGTGTTCATCTCTATTTTAAAGGGAAGGGTAAAAAAAAAGATTTCTTGAAGAATTAGCAAGGCAGAAATTTAGATGGTTTGATTTACACGACCACCACTCTCTCTGTGGGTAATTTTAGCACTTTTAATTAGGAAGCGCCACCTGAATATACACGTTTCAGAAATATACACGATGGGGCCTCAATGAAACGTCAGGAGCAAAGTCAGGAAAATAAACTAAGAACAGAGCCTAATTAGTACAGTCATAGAGCAGCGCACAGTTCAGATTGCGCTATATTCCACGCAACACTACGGAAGAATGACTGATAAGTTCGGAAATGTGCATGCATGACGAATTTGCGTCGCAAAATGAAAATAGGGACCTCACTCGAGACACCAGGTACATGTACCTTAGACCCGTTGGACAATCTCTAGGCGGGTCAACATTAAGATATTTCCCTGCTAACCAATGCTTCAAAATCTATCTAACGGAATTAATTGCTAAATTGATCACACCGTATCCGCAGAAAGGCGCAAAATCGTTCAACGAACTTGGCTGTCACAATGCTTAAAATGCGATATTAGATTGCGCTATGCAATTCTACCAGCGGACACAGCAGTCGCTTTAGCCAGTTTAACTGGTGCCGGTGACAAGCTCCAATTGCAACGAATGACTAACGTTAGCCAGCACTGAAAATCTCAGTATTATATATAGGCCATTCTTAAATATGAGTTATTGTGTACACGATCCATAATTGACTACGTATCTAGTAAAGACTGCCAACTAGCCAACTAACGTTAACGTTAACCCACTGACTGCGTTGGAAAAGATTACATTTATTTCCATTCTATAATGATACAATACCACTTGTTAACAGGTACAGCAATGCTCTGTTCAGTGCAACATCAGTCTATTTTAAGGCTGCCATGTACAGTAGCTGGCCCCAATAGAGTACATTGGTCAGCCAGCAGGCTGTGTAGCTACCCAACTGTTTTGTCTGTACTGACATACTCTTACCTTATCCTTCCACGCTCAGTCACTGACAGTCACTGCAGCGCAGACGTGTGGTTGTGTTTAGCTTAGCTTGGCTATCGGTAGCTTAGCTATGTTTCATGCTTCCGCTCACTCAGGGCCTTCTCATTGGTTTATATTTGTGATACGAATGGTTCGTCATAGGAATCATAACATAGTATATCGTATGATTCATGTACACAGATTAAACATGTTCACATTTTTATGGCTTAAAAAGGTACGCATATAAGCCAGCTATAACTAAATAAATAAAAAATATGAAAGTTGCCTTCAATGATGTCATCTCTGTGCGACGACGCCGCCGCAAGTGAGCGAGCAAAGAATAGTAAGGAGGTAAGGAGTATTTACATTCAAATTTTACTTAGCAAAAATATTTCGTTTAACTACCCTCTGGAATCTGTCCACCAGTTAAATGACATGCCAATGAAGGCTGATCCATCGGGGGGAATTTCCGAGAAAGCAAAATGACAGCTTTATGTTGGCATGCGTTGCGTGGAAAGTTGACCTCAGTCAACGAAATGTGGGTTAAATATTCAACTGTTAATTCGTTGTTTTATGTTAGCTTAATTTAATCAGTTTGTCAGATATTTAAATAGAATGCATGGCGACATTTTTATTTGCATGTTTGAGCCTGGCTGTGTTGCCATCTGTTCTATATAAGAACATAATTTGTGTTGCTACCGTTGGATGCCGTGTAGCACAATTACATTTGAAAATGTATGTTGCTGTATTGCTTTACTCTGGGACAGCGGGCTCATCTAGCTGCCGTCTACATAGAGTGAAATGAATGGTTTGTCAGTAAGTATAAAATTAAGGGCATATTTATAACGACTGTTAAGGCTTTGAGTTGTTTTAACATTGAAGCAGAACGATTAATTTGTCGGACATATTCTTACTTGAATTGAGGGTAGCTTACCCGTTTGGAGTGTAGGCCTACAGAAACAGGATAATTAACTCACTGCTATTTTGCCTTGTTTCGACGATATACGTTACTTGGAAAATTAATGAATTATTAATTAAATCGAGGCTGACTGTTTTTTAAGTAGGTTGTTAAATTTAAGTTTAAAATTTTTTAAGTGTTGTAACTTCATGCTAATCATACAATTAGAGCGCAGTGGGCACATCTAGCTATGTATTATCATTGTTGATTTCTGTTATGTTAAACCTTTTGTAGATTAATTACGATGTTTTGTGTGTATTCAGGGTATACTGAAATATCTAAACAGGAAACATAACTTCCCATATGTAGCTAGATGGATTGTGCCGGTCAGCCTAAGGCTCTGCGCAATCTGAGGTATTTACATTTTCTCGCTTGCTACAATTTTAGTTTTTATATATATTTTATATCATATTGACCTCCAATTTTTTATAACTGTTGTGGTCAGCTTTGATGCTGTTAGGGATAAACCTGTAACAATATAGAACGGTGATCTTCATTCCTGGTCCTGGCAGGCTGCAGGGTCTGCTGGTTTTTGTAGTTCCTTAATATCAGCAACCAATTCAGACCCAAGAAACCAGGTGAGGAGAGTTGATTGTGTAATAGTCTGCTTTAATTGATTAATTAAGTGCTCGAGTACCAGGAATGAAGTTCACTAATATAGCAGATTGTGATTGAAATCTGTTTAAGTGAGTCTCTGATACTCATACACGTATGTTGGTGCCAAACTGGAACTAAAGAGGCTTCATGTTAACAAGAGGTTGTTAAACAGTCAAAATAATTTGGGATGTCAGAAAGTTCAGCAAAGAGGAGGAAAATCCAGGTTCAGAAATTAAAAATCACCTGGACTTGGTAATTAGCACAATTCTTCTGCCAAGAGATAGAACTAATTAGTGAAAAGTTAACAGTTGGCTGAGTTCATGGGTGGAAGAAACACATGGCAGGACTTTTACTTTTTTACCCCTGGACGTTCTACCTCTGCAGTACTGTAATATAGTTAGTAATATTTTTGAACTGACTGAATAATTGTGACAAAGAATACCAGCTAACCAGTCTCTGCCCCTTATCTGTAACTCAACCAATTTTCAGCCTTAGAATGGATTCGGTGTCCAGCCAGATAGCGATCGGCGTTCTGGCCGGCGTGGGCTGCGGACTGTGCATCGGGTGGCTCCTCCGCGGTCGGCTGGGCGGGCGGGCGAGGGGCCTGATGCCCGCGGGCGCGAACGGCGGCGGGAGCGTGACCAGCGTGATGGGCGAGAGCGGCGAGTTCAAGATGACCCTGGTGGTGCGGAACGACCTGAAGATGGGCAAGGGCAAGGTGGCGGCGCAGTGCTCGCACGCGGCCGTCTCCGCCTTCAAGCAGGTCCAGCGCCGGAACCCGGACCTCCTCAGGCAGTGGGAGTACTGCGGCCAGCCCAAGGTGGTGGTCCGGGCGCCGGACGAGGAGAGCCTGATCGAGCTGCTGGCCCACGCTAAGGAGCTCGGGCTGCCCGTCAGCCTGATTCAGGACGCAGGGAGGACCCAGATCGCCCCTGGCTCACGCACTGTGTTGGGTATTGGGCCGGGCCCAGTCGATCTCGTGGACAAAGTCACTGGACACTTAAAACTTTATTAAGGTTCCTCTAGCAGAGAAAGTAGATCACGGCCTGTCAACAGACCATACAGTTGTACAGTGCATTCCCGTCTAAATGGCTGTAAATGTCAATTTTTTTATTTTACAACAGAACCTTGGAATTAAATTAAACTACATTTTGATTAAAGATCTCCTTTGCACGACAGTAAGCGGTTCCCACTGGATCCTTTGGTCTCAACAGAGATCCAAGAAAACCCATTTCTGTTGGGGTTTGAGAAGTCTAGGAATAAGTGCATGGAATAAAACACATTTGTTGAGCAATTTAACATGAGTGCTGGCTGAACCCATTCATTTTCCACGAAGCAGTTTATGCAAAATGGCTACATTTATTTTGTCTCACCACAGAATAAGATGCATATTTGAAGCCAGTATGTTCTCCACGTGTTGCAGGTCATTTTAGAATGCGAGCCCACTGGGGTCTGTAAGGAGTTGAGGAATAGACATTCCAAAAATTGACGACTCTGTTGAGATTTTTCAGGTTACTATTTTAATCGTAATGCTAACAGTTTTTAAATCTGATACATTTCTTCATGGGATTCCTTAAATAAACATCTTTCGATAATGAAAATGATCTTTCTTTTTTTTCTTTAGATCACACAGGCAATGTTGATACAGTCACTGATATTCATCAATTTCATTTAAAGCTACAAGTAACGGTTACTGAGAAAATTGATTGGTTCTTTAAATAGAAGTTTATCAGCATCATCTGCCCTGTTATTAACTCCCCCTTTCTATTATCCACATTCGTCATGGTTTCAAATTTATTCAAATAGACAACTGAGCGAAATGACTTTGCCTACAATGCCACCAAGTGGCCACCTGCGTTAACACTGGGCACAGTGCAGTTTGCTGTGCTGTGGGAAAGAAATGTGGACATGTGAATGTAACAATTCCACACGTAGTGACATCTGTATGAATTCAGGTGTTTACATTGTACTTGCACTGCTGCATACAGGCTTTCATCAAACATGTTATTGCATTCATGTGGTGACACTTCTGCTAAATCCAGCATTTCTGAATTTGAAATGCACGGGAAGTTTACTCTGGTAAAACTCCAGTCCTACGCCACAGGGTGAAACAGCAGTGTTAAGATACTTGGTACATAAGCAGGCATTACACAAGACTGTTCTTGACAAACAAGAAGCCTTTATTTTATATGGAAAAGAAGACTGCCATGTCATTTACTGAAATCCAACGTTTTATGCACAATCGTTATAAGTGCACAATTAGAATCTTAATGCCTTTTGTTATTGTTATTATCTAAGGAATGGGGGGGATGGAGGGGGGGCTTATGATTGATATTTTAAACACGTATGATTTAATAACAACAACAAATTACCTCAGTCCTGTAATTTTATTCACAATTTTGATCAGAGGGCAAACCGCAAAAAACCGGAACTGTCAGGACAGCGGGGTAATTGGGTTTGGAATTCTCTCTCCTGTACAGTCAAAACAGTGACCTAGAACACCACAATATCCAGCATACACAAACCTCAGCACAAAGGAAGGGGTTAGTAAACACACACAGGTCAGAATTTCTTTTTTTTTTTAATATATCCCTCCTCGAATGGAATGGTCCCACACAAAAGCACTGTATACCGCACAACGAAAAGGTCATCCGTTACACATGGAGTGAACAAAAAGACACCAACAACTTCTACACAGTTAATTGGAGAAACCTGCATAGGCTGGGAAGGATTAAAATCTTCACTTTTTTTAAAATTTCGTCTGTATGCATTTAAAATAATCTTTTATACGGCTACACAAACCGTGTAGGATATACTGGTGTTACTTAGTGTTTCTAGTTGTAGTCATGGAAGCGGCAGTCTCGTGTTCAAATATTAAGAACATCGTAGCTTTTTTTTCTTTTTTCCTCAATATACAATAATTAAATGCCTTTTACAGACGGACAGAACAAGCTGCTCACATACATCAAAATGAAGAGATCTACATTAGTATGTTCTCACTACAGAGTGCAAATCAGATGCTTCACAAGAGACCTTTTTTTTAATTAAGAAGAGGACTTGCTCTTCCCACAAGTCCTCTTATGTACACAAACCATTCCCCTTTAAAATAAGACAAAAATAATAATAATTCTAGTAAATATGGAATGTGGAAAAACAAATCAAACGTGATCCAATCTTTTTTTTTTTTCTTAAACAATAGGAATAAAATGGAGTCCTTCATGACAGCTTAAAAGAAAAGAATAAAAAAAAAGAATACATTTGTATTTAATCCCCTGTTGTGAGTAGAAGACGGTAATAATAATGAGCTGGTGGAGAACTGAAGGAGAGGTGGATGGAGGACGGCGGGGGCGGGGGCGCCGGCAGGGGGGGTGGGGGGTGGCGGGCCTTACATGCCGTAGCCGAAACCCGGCTGCGCCTGGGGGGGCTGGCCGTACCCGGCGGGCGCCGTGTAGCCGTACCCGTAGGCCTGCTGGGGAGGGACGGGCACGCTGGGTCCCGCGGTCAGCATCAGCTGGGGGGTGCCTGGCGGACACAGAGTTACGCGCGCGTAAGTACCAGTCACACGCTCCACATCAGGGCCCTCCCAACCCTGTTCCTGGAGCTCTGAAAGCAGACCTCGCTCAACAGCTGAGGATATCGTTAAGCTCCCAATTAGCAGAATCAGGTGTGCGAAGTTTGGGTTGAAATGAAAACCTGGAGGGCGTATCAGGAACAGGGTTCGGGAACCCTGCTCTACATGCTCCCATAATTTATTCACAGTGTATTTTAAAAAACCGTTTCAGCACACACTGCCTTTGGGTATTCTTTCCTGATCTGAGAGTTCTCCAGTTCGTTCTCCAGCCGTTTAAAGTTTTGGGTGTGCTTCTCCAGCTTCTACATTTTACATGTACCAGTCATGGCACGCTGACCGACTACTATTCTAGGCCTAAACCGGAACATCTGCTTGGGTGTGGAGCTCATATAAAGGATATGAATCATCAAGGAACACTTACTGAAATACAAGGCTCATCAAAATTCTTTTTTTTTTTTTTTTTTTAAATCACAGCAGAAGCTAACACGATGACTGAATGTCGCCATGGTCGCAAGACGCTTTAAAATGAAAGACCAGGGAGGTGCTATGGCGTCAGGCAGAACGCGGGGAGGTCCTACCGTAGACGATGGGCTGCGTCTCCGTGGCCTGCTCCTCCTCTTTCCTCAGCGACTCGGAGGCGTCCAGCTTGTCCACCTGGGAGGAGGAGGAGGCGAGGACAGGGGGGTTAAGGGAGGTGCAGCCTGCTGGGAGCTCCAGCCAGAACCGCCCGGGAAAAGGCAGTCATGGGCCCTTCTTTACTGGGGTCCTTGGACCCAAGGAATGGCAGACGGATGGGACCATTTCAGCCACCGCGGGATGTTTTAGGGGTCAGGGGTCAGGGGTCAGGTGGAATGCGAGACGCATTTCCTTTTGCTTATTAGCGGGTGCTTTGAGCCGCCCTAATGCTGCACTTCAGCGTCTGACGTCTTATTAGGAAAAGCTTCTGGCAACTCAAAAGCCGCAGAGAGAGTGAGAGGATTAATTAGAAAGTGTAGTCGAGGCAAGAAAATAAAAATTATTGCATAGAAAATGGTCCCATCCTCAAGCCATCACCTTTAGTTTTTTGTTTCTATATTAATATGAACTGTAAATAGGGAACCAAACCCATATGCTATGTGTTAGTGAAATTTGAGTAGCCTATACTGGTCATCAGCAATATACTTCTTCACCACTAGGGGCACGTCTGAGCTGACATTTAAGTCATCTCACCACTGCCTCAAGGTGAAGTGCAAGGCCATATTTTCAAGATTGACAAGGGAGATTTTCAACTATCAAATGGAGCCAACTCAGCCATCACACAGGATATCATGCCTTGGATGTATTTTATCCAGAGTAAGAACAAATGCATGGGAGGGAAGTAGCAAATTTGCAAAATATTAAGAAGAGTAAAATGACAGTATAAGCAAGCGGCAAGACATGCCTTTTGATAGCAAAGCAGCAGAGATGAAGGTTGTATTTTAATACGTGGAAACCTCACACACAACTTTACTACTTCAGTTTAACCTAATGCATGAATGGCCCTCAAGAAAACTTACAATATTGTAACTGCAAAAATAACCCTTCGACAAACCTACATACATGTAAAAGTAATACATATAGTGTCATTCTCAACATAATGCCTGAAAACTGGGTTCAGTTCCCTAAATACTTCTTGTTAAACAAATTAGTAAGTTTTGTTAAAAGGGCTCTTCCCACGTATTTTAACAAGACGTGGCTTTGTCGAGAAGGAGCAGGGAGGGAAAAACATGCTAGTTACTGAGTTACTTCATCGTATCATGTGCGCATGAAAAAAAGAGGCAACAGTCCCCAAGCTGGGAGCGAGAGCTGAAGATGGTTCCGCACAGCCGTCCAAGGCTTCCAGGAAGCGCGCGCAGCCAGCAACGACTCCCAAGCCTCTCGAAAGTGCTCGCCGCGGCTAACGACGCGCTACACATGCTCTCAAACAAGAACCAGCCGCTTGGCGTGGTGCAGTTCAGTTACCCGTTTTTCGCACGCACACACACACGCGTTCCGTCTACAGGTCAGTGAAGGACGCGACTTTTCAGCTTTTTGTTCTTGGGAATTTATCGTCATCGTGTAAAAATGGAGGAACTGGAAGCAGCGGAGGAAAACCCCAAAGCAGATGGCTTTGAGCACAGTAAATTATTTTATTTGTAGCTGAAGTGGCGCCAATACCCATTTAATCAATAATGGTTCGCCATATTGCCGATTATGTATTTTACTATTAATACAACAAAATTAACGCTTATTTTAGAACAATTACACACAATTCTGAAAAGAGCGGTCGCTTCATAAACCTCTCAAACCTATGGTACACACATCGTTCCTCGTAGTTTTAGTAAGACAGTAAAATGCAGTCTACAACTGGTTTACAGTCCATTTTTACGGAAATACCCGTCCATCTCAGCGGGGAACGGATTTTCAGACGGCTGACGTAGCCTAGCCCCCCCGCTGACTCTGGTTTCTGCCTACCTGGGCACCGTGGGGTTAAGGTTGAAGGCGGTGTCCACGTGGGCGAAAACAAGGACGGTTAACCAATGGCAGACTGCCGCGCTGACGGGTTTAATTCTCCGCGTTACGGGTTTATTAGTAACCTACGGGTCTAAGGGGTGAACTGCGGTGCCAGCGCTAGCTCAGGCTTTCCCACGACACGCTGAGGCGCTAGCTGCATGTGCTGTTTCAAAAAGCAGTGTGACATGGGAACGCTACTCATGCAGATTCCGCAGGTCTTTAGTCCTTCAGACTAAAACAAAACAAAACAAAACAAAACAAACAAACAAAAAAAAGATGGTGTATAAAGAATCGACTTTCACCTTTTCCTTAATCGCATCAACCTGAAAGGGAATTCAAAGGCGTAGCTTTAGAAAAATCAAGCTCCGTTCACCAGCAATCAAGAGAGAGCAGGTTGAAACGGCACACAGGCGCAAGATTACTCAGAGAGGTTTAAACAAAAAACCAGAGAGGAAAACAGGACAAGGCAAACAAAAAAAAAAAAAAGATACAGACAGCCACTTCATACAAATGCAGTCACCTACACATTCGGCCTCCTCTGCATTGTACATAATGACGTAATGATTTAAGTATTTTGGCTATGGTTCTGGACGAGGTGCAGTAATTCAGTTATATTGCCTCCAGCACTAACTCCATACTCCTGAGAATTTACAGTATTGAAGACATACAAATTTTTTTTACTGCTATGTTTTATTTCAACGTAAATGTTTTTTTTTAACCATGTGACATTTTTTTTACTACATTTGGCTTCCTAATTTCGACTTTCTTGTTCCAAGCACAACTGGAGCAGGAGGACTTGGCAGCTGACAGGGCTAGCCGGTAGACTTCAGGAGTCTGATCAGCCAGCAAGCGGCTTCTGGTTGGGGTTACCATGGTGACTAAACCCCTCCCTCTCTGGGTAATGCTACGGGCGTTACCCCTCAGGGCTGCCAGGTACAGTCGGCACGGAGACAGTCCGAACTCCAGGCTGGCAGTAAAGTAAGGGCACACCCTGCTATTGCACAACTGCCACCCGGGATCCACGTGTTTTCTATTCTACATCACTTTGACAGGAGCTGCACGGTTCTGACAGACAACACTAGACAGTCTTTCACAGATGTCAGACAAACAGTGTCCAGCGTCAATACGTGAAATCAAATAAACTCACTGTGATTCGGCATTCTGCTACAGCCACAGTGAGATTTGCGGACATGGACGATGTGCAGTGACATGCTGGCCATGCAGTCCGTCATGCTCACAGCAGGCTACCGTGCAGCGAGCAGCTCGACTTACGTGGCGCTTCGTTTTAAAAACGCGTAAAACGATTCTAGAATGTGATTCGCCGTCAAGTCGTCTGCCTAAAGCGGGAAGGGCACCCTTTTTCGTAAGCAGAGACAGGTTTCATTCACGTAAACAGAGCACAGAAGACGTAACACTTCGATACAGTTTTCAAAACACTGTCTGCTAATTTAATCACCCAGGAGCACTGTCTGCAGTGAAATCTCCTGTGGTGTATCAACGTGTGTAGCATGACAAAATGGAATGCACAAGGTGTGCAGCCTGCCAAATCTGTCCACACTTGATCAAAAAGAAAGATTTTCCTTCAATACTACGGTTTCACTGTGTCATAAATTCTGTCTTGCACCCACATTTGTATGGAAAAGCAGCGATCGTTAATAACCGACGCCAGAGGAACAGGAAGGGCTAAGCAGAGCAGTCGGATCTCGCTTCAGAAAGGAGGGTAAAACAGGAAGCAGACGCTGAGAGGTGGGAGGACTGGAGGTTAGGGCTCGGGCTGCGCGGAGGGACAGGGCGGCAGAGATTCAGGGGGTGTGCAAACAGGCCTGTACGGACGGGGAGGGGTCGGATGAATTTAAGGTGCCATCCATTTCCGGAGGGGAAAATGAAAAATAAATTAATTAAACAGACAGTTAAAATTTCTTGCTCTGCGTTCCTTGGAATGGGGAGGAAAACCAAAAGCGGAATTCTGTCCTTCCGTTATGGTATTTAGGCGGGAGGTCGCTTGTGAACCTGAAGCCAGCCAGTACACCTGAAAGGGTGCCCAGGACAGACCCGTGGTGCCCTACCTTGCTCAGGTACTCCCTCATGACCTGGATGAAGTAGGGCATGGAGAACTCCATGATGTTGTGCCTCCAGGCCGTCTCCAGGACGACGTCGGGCCGCAGCAGGTCGTAGCAGGTGAACAGGCAGGCGGCGAAGCACTCCTTCTTCTCCTCCTGCAGGAACCACTGGAGCAGCTCCTCCGCCAGCTCCGTGTCCTTGGACTCTGACGCGTACTGCATTGCATCCTGGGAAGGCAACGGCGAGCAAGCAGTTATCACACAGACACAGCACCAGGAGATTCAGTAATTCTGCATTGGGTGCCATATGGGAACTCCTCGATGCCATCCCCCCCAAATTTTACTCTATGCAAAGCAGTAATTAACCTCACCAAAAGTGAAAATATCTATTTAAAAAATCTTGGCACATTTTCAGCAGCCAACCCAAGGACCACAGTTCAGCTGCTGGTTCATTTTCACAGTTCTACTTCCTTTTAAATTTATTTTTAAGTTTGGTCATTATTCATTTATTTTTATTTCTGGAAGTTCCACCTCCAAATATCAGCAGTGAGTACCAATTCAACCCTCCATCAGAAGACATGGCTCATCTTGGTTGGGCGGAAGGGCGTTTTTATGTAGCGCGGTACCTTGTAGAGCTTGTCCTTCTTGCAGAGCTCCACGCTCTGCTTCCAGCGGTTGTTGCCCTTGAAGAGGTAGGCCGCGATTCTCCGGAACTCGATCAGCTCGTGCTTCTCCAGCCGCTGGGCCAGGGAGATGTTGTCGAAGTTGTCGTAGGCGTCTATAGATGTCCTCAGAGCCTGGGCGGGGGAGGGGGTGGGGGGGGGGGGGGGGGGAAGAAAACAGGGAGGCAGGGGTCAGACGCCGGTGCCAAAATGACATCACCACCCCCATGAGTCAAGACAGGAGGGAGCATGAACACCAAAACTCAGTAAGGCTGCGTCTCTAACCTGGTAATCTTCCTCTGTGATGAAGAGATTGTTAAGTGCTTCATTGACCGACTTGTTGTTGTGGTTCTGTACAGATCGCAGGTAAGGCTTGACGAGCGGGAGCTGTTTAACCTGAGGGGGAGAGAAAACAAACGAGTCAGTGACAGCGAGCGGCCACAAAATCCAATCTGAACGCCTTTCATTTCCACAATTACGTCAACGTGCTAAAATTAAATCTGCTCTCTAATGGAGAAGCGGACTCTAAAATATGCATATTCTAATAAATCAAATGTTCGCTGTGGAATTTCATTAGAAGAAAATCTGATATGAGGACATTACAATAAATAACGGGGGAAAAAAAACTTCCACCGTTGAGGAGAGATGGGAAGGTTACCTTGGAGAAGAAGTTGACCGCACGGGAATGGTCGAGTCTGGGTGACAGCACGATGAGCAGGTCGTTCAGTAACAAGGGCTTGAACTCCAAATAAAACTGGATTGCTTTGTAATACAGCTCCACATTGGCCACCTATATACAAAAATGGAAAAAAACAAACAAAAAAAGACACTTCATTAATACTGCCTACCCTATCAGGGCACAAGCCACAACGAACCAACAGGTAGACTGCGAGTCCAAAAGAAATCAGTCACATGACTGCCAACGATCCGCATTCGCTGACGACAGAGTGAACGGGCTCCGCGGTACCTTGGTGATGATGTCTTTGAACTGCCCCTCCTTCCAGGCGTCTGTGGGATGGTTCATCATGGTGATGATGGCGTTGTCGTACTCCTCGTACTTGTCGTAGAGGAACACCAGCTCCGCCCATAAGTGGGCCTGCTCCGCAGCCCTCAGAACCTGGACAGGAAATGATGTACAACCATCAGCACACCAAATACACACACAGAGAAAGAGAAACGTGCCTATTCCAGGGTTTTCCAGGCATGAGAAGGTGGTTTTGTGATAGCGATTGCGGTCACAACTAAGGGTCATCCCACATTGTTCGCATTGAAACCTTTCCCATCTTCCCCGTTTTCTTCTCTTCCTCTTTGGTGCTCTCAAATTTTGCTTTGGCGAACACCAAAGATCTCCCTCTGCAGGAAAAACCCACTGGTTTTTCACTGGTTCCCTGACCATTGGCGGCGGCAGCTCCGGCTCCTACCTTTGGAATGTTGACCCGGGACCAGAAGAGCTCCAGGTGCTCCCTCATCTTCTGCGGCTTGAACTTGGAGTAGAGGATGGCCAGCTCGGTGAACATGCCCATGTGCGCCCGCTCCAGCCCCAGGGCCGCCTCCAGCATGGTGATCAGCTCCTCGAAGTAGCCGCGGTCCTGAAACGCACACGAGAGGCTCCGGTCAGCGGGAGGCGGGAGAAAGGGGGGCGGGACCCTTCCCACAGCCAGGCCAGGAGGTTCTGCAGGTTTCTGCAGCAGCCCCCGGGTGTGCTTGCCTGGTAGTAGTTTATCAGCTCCTCCAGCTCGTCGGCGTGGACCACGATGTGAAGGCCGCACATCTGGGCCAGGCGGAACTCCTTCCCGTCCACACAGGCGAAGCACACCTGCAGACGGAAAAGAACAACGATGAAAATAACGAATAACGTAAATCGCTCTGAAATAACGATGCGCACGGCGTGTGCACGAAGCCCATAAGGTATGGACAGCCAGGGATCATGGTCTGTACTTATGCATACGTAACATGTAAGAAATGTCCTTGTGCAGTTCATAAGTCAATTTATGAAATTATGTCGAAGACAGAAGGTGGACATGTTACCTCACATTACTTGCATTTAGCAGACACTCTTATCCAGAGCCAGTTACACAAATTTAGAATTTTTACATATCTCTTTATACAGCTGGACGTAAACTGAAGCAATTATAGGTTTTGTACCTTGCTCAAGGGTACAACAGCATTGTCTAACCTGGGAATCAAACCGGCAACCTTTGGGTTATAAGCCAGTTGCCTACCCATTATCCTAAACAACCGCTTTCCCCAATTAAGGGTATTCTATTCTGTTCTAAATGGCCTAATACTAATTTAACGTTATTGCCAGGTTGAGAAAGGGTGGATGTGGTGGAAAGGGTAGATGAAAGGGTGAGCCCCTCACCTCCTTCCATGTGCGGGTGCTGTTGGCCTTGCGGGCTCCATCCACGGCGGCCTGGTATTCGCCCAGGTGGACGAGGGTGGACGCCAACCGCCCGAAGTTGGAGACGTTGTTGTACAGTAACTTCGCAGCGTCGTACATCTTCTCATCATAGCACCGGTCACCCACCTTGGAAGAGAAAGGGAAATATTTTATACAATGTCCCAAACATTTCTCAGTGGAGGTTTAAATTATTCTTTAAACTGTGTATGACAAATCACTTTGCATGGCCTCACTGCGTATGACACATGGCTGTGCATGCCGTAAATGTGCTTGGCACCGTTATGTGACATGCAGGTGTCACTCAGGATGAAGTCATAAAGCATCGCGCGGCTGTGACCTACTTGCTGGATGTGGGCGTTGTTGGGCCCGTTGATGAACTCCTCCAGCTCGGCCAGGCGGTTGGTCTTGGCCAGGGCGAAGATCAGCTCCGTCTCCACGTACGACTCGCGGGCCTTCTTCCTCGCCATCTGCAGGAACTTCACCAGGTCCTCCCAGTTGCCTGGAACAGAGACATTACGCATCAGGGTGACATCAGGCCCACTGCTAAACCAATATTGACTTTTGCCTTGGTGAAGCCCCGCAGCTAAGCCCCTCCCCTAAAACTGAGAGCGACAGCAGCCTCAGTGAAGCCTTGCGGCTAAGCCCCGCCCCGCCCCATAAGTCCCGCCCCTTACCGCTCTGGTCGGCCGCCTGCACCACCTCCATGTAGGAGGACGGGTCGTCGGCCTTGATGTAGGAGTCGATGGCCTCCTTCACCAGGCCCTTCTGCAGCTGGGCCTTGGCCAGCTGGCTCCACACGGCCGGCTCGTTGCAGCGCTCGGCGAACTCGTAGGCCCGGTCCAGGTTCCCGATGTGCTCGATCAGCACCTAGGACACACGGCGGGACGTTAGGCCGATGCCCCCGAAGGGAGAGGGGGAGCCACCGCGCCTCGGAGGGCGGTGCCGGTGCGGAGGTGCCCTTCCCCTCGCCCGTCTCACCTGCACCGCCGAGGTGTTGACGTCGAACTTGCGGAAGATGGCGAAGGCCTCCTCGAAGAGCTCGTTGCTGATGGCGATGTTGGCGATGTCGGGCGCGTCGTAGTTGTCCAGGCGGTTGATGTACTCCATGACGCGCGTCCGGTCAGCTTTGATGGCCGTGAGGATGAGGAGGTTCTGCAGGTTCCTGGAGGTGAAGAACACAGCCCTCAGCACTGCTTTACATAGACAAGCCCGTCAATACAGAACCTCATCCTTAACGGGATATTCTTAAATAAACCACAAACTACACATTTTGTGTTCATTTACAAAGCTACTTCATTGCAAAACCAATAAATAATAAACTGTGGTGGTTTATGACTGCTGACAGATGGGAATTTTATCACTCAGCAGCAATGTACTGACTTAATAAATCATAACTAGACTATACCTTCGTAATCACAGAGCTTTAAAAACAGAAATGTAAATGAAGTTCTGCGGAGCTCCCCCAACCTGTGCTCGCTGAAAACGGAGTTGTCCAAAACGATCTTCTCCAGAAGTTCGATGAGCTCGTTGGGCAGGTCGGCGGTCATGAAGGCCTTGACCGTGACAGAGACCTCCTCTGGGTCCTGCGTCTCAGACAGAGCGGTCTGCACCACCTGCAGAGGAGAACGGAGGAGTCGGGCAAGTCAAGCTCTGGTGGACAGACCCCAATAACCAAGGAAGTAGATCTCGTGTCAACTTTGTGGTGGACAAAATCAGGATATTTTCTTTAGGATTTTTTTTTTGGGAAGAGTGGACACTACAACATGATAATGTTGGGGGACCATTTGCATTTGATGATTTCCCAAAGTTGCGGGGGGAAAGGAAAAATCTAAGTCCATGCGCGGGTAGTCCAGGTGTGCGGGGGCCTACCTGGTCGATGAGGGGCCTCCTGTAGGGGTTGCTCTCCAGCAGGACGCTGGCCCACAGGTCGGGGTCCCTGCGGCGAACCAGGTAGCGGGACAGGCTCTTGAAGAGGGAGTTCTCATTGCAGACCTGAAACACCAAAGGCATGCAAAATCCAGTCACCCAAAAACATCCGACAGAAACCGCGAGAGTCCGCAAAACCAGGTCTGTGAAAGTTTGGGGGTACTGACGTGAATGAGCTCCTGGTCGCACTGCCCGCGCTCGTAGGCCACGCAGGCCAGGTGGGGGTCCCTCTTCTCGCAGTACTTGCCCACCACGCGGCTGTCGTAGAAGGGGTTCTCCCGCAGGAAGCGCTCGGGGTTGTTGTTGCTGTCGATGTAGATCTTGGCCAGGGCGTTGTGGGTGGCCGGCTCCTCACAGCCCTCGTGGATGCGGGCCTCCAGCCAGGGCAAGAGCAGCTTCAGTCTGAGGGGCGAAAAACAGCCGAATTCCAGCACAGTCTTACCCAGTGACCCTCACTGGGAAACGTCTGAGGTGAAAACGGGTACTTGGGACTAGGGATGAGTACCGGTTATATTTTGCAGATACCCGTGACAAAACGGTGCTTTTAAAACAGTGCCGGTGCCAAAACAGTGCCTGAACTGATATCTCCTTTAAAATGAAGAGCAAATGGTGGCATTCAAAATGTCTGTTTTATTGCAAAGGCAGAAAAACTGAACAATCTGTTTTACTTTTTTTAAATTATTTTTTTAAATTATGGCATTTTGACCGATATTAACGTTAGCCAGCTTGTTAACGGTACCTGCTGCCAGTGACTGAGTCAACAGAGTGAGTCTGCACTGCGATTCAGTCCTGAAGGCAGCTGGTCAAATGGGGCCAGGTGCCATAGTGGTACCAGGTGCTGTTACCTAACCCTACTTGCGACACTCCGATAGGACCTACGGTTTAAGTTCCACTTAAAGGTCATTATCAACACTGCTTAAGTGGCTGACTGGATGAGAGCAAGTGAAAACAGGTATTGGCTGAAAACTACTCGTGAAATCCTGGGACACCAGAGGAATTCCGCCGTCCTGCCATACCTGTTCCTCTTCTCGACCTCGGCGACCAGCTCGTCGGTGGAGAACTGGCCCCTCACCACCAGGATGAGGTTCTTTATCACGTCCTCAGAGCAGTCCACGTCCAAAAGGCCTCCGATCACCACCGGCAGACGGCTGGGGTTCACCTGCAAGGCACCCACACTTCAGCTTAAAACCCCCCAGTGGGAGGTAATACGAGCTTCATCCTGAAGATGCTTTTTAACCCTTTGAAGAGTAGGTTTTTGGAATTCCTTTTCTTCAAAATTTCAAGTCACTACTGGTAAGTGCATTGCTCGCACTTACCAGTAGTGATTGTTACATCAGCATTAGAATGTTCATTTAAGAACATTCTAATCCCATATTTGCCATCTTAAAGGGTTAACTGTAACACACTCTGCCAGTGGATGCAAATCAATACATAATACGAATAAGATTCACAGTATCTCAGCAGCCGAGGACGCTCACCTTCTGCACATAGATCTCAATGTATTTCTGCAGGTTGTTGCGGTACAGGTAGAGGACCAGGTCGTGGACGAAGTCGAAGCGGTCGCACACAATAATCAGCGGGAGCTGGTCGGTCAGCTTGGCCTCCTGTCCGTGGGAAAAGACCAGGGAAGAGTAGGGGCTAGGGTCAACTTCTGAATATTCCAACAAGTATTGAAGGCCTAAACGCCTTACATAAATCACAGTCAAAGCTGCCTTGTATGGAGTAACAACTTCTAGGCATTTGCCGGGATCTATTCAAGGACCCACCCAATTCTTCAATGGCATATCCTATAATAACAGCTGTGTGATTGGTTCTCAAGAGACACTCATGTACTGGAGACCCACCAATCAATGGCTTCCCTTTCAAATTAACCGGGGGAGGGGGCAAAATTGTCAAATGTCCTCAGGTAATATTGCAGCCTTCACCATGGTCCTCCGCAGATTTGACTGTAATCTGCTCTTGCCATTTATTAAACGTAAAACAAACAAAACAGAAAATGAAAGGGAGTGTATCATTTTCTAACTGAACCAATCCGGCCGAAGGAGTTCAAAATGACACAACATCAAGGGAGGAAAACAAAACTAACAGAAAAAGTGTCTCAGCTAAAACAGATGGAAGGTATCGAATTTCGAGGTCAAAGGATGGTTAAGCACTGCAGACGTTCGCTGACTACAGACTCTGAATAAATAAACCAAAGAGGGAGAGGAGAAGAAAACAATAATACTGGAGAGTAATTTAGCAGTGTGGCCCCGCACACGGAGCCCGGCAGCTGGTCCGAGCCACCGCCCACACACTCACACTCAACACCAACACTGGACCACAGACAGTTATTACATACCCTCCTCACACTTCTGCCACTGAGTAACTGCCATCAATACTCCTACAGGATTAAGACTCTGGGATTGTACACCTTACATAACTGCTACAGTACGACCAGGGTAATAAAGACTAAACCTACAGGAAACCTTGGAGTTTTGATTTGTGGAAAGCATATGGATTATTTTCCACAGGGCCTGGAAGACCCCCCTTTCTTACAGTGTTAAACTTGTGCTGTGAATTTACTTACACAAGACAGCCCAAAAGAACAAGGTTAGCCGTTAGCGGTGAGCAGGCTGCAGAGTCCTCAGTTTCAAAAATTTCCCCATAAAACGTGAATTCCACAGACAAGGACACAAACGATGTGAAAATGGTTTCCTGCGACCATTTCAATCAGACCACTTCTTTACATGTCTTCCACTTCTGAAGAGAACAAATTTGACTTCATACACAGTGAAACGGGACAAATTCTGAAAACAGTGACAGTGAGAACGACCACCGCAAACCGCCAACCTTGGTTTTGGTATCCTACGGTAGAGACGAGTGTGAAATGCTGGCCTACACACACATCTAGAGGACAGCTACTTTGCATATTCTAATACACACAACGTTAGATAAACAAAGCTTTCTATTTAATAATGGGGCAGCTGTATGAGGTAGGTACAGTAACGTTGCCATCGCACACTTCATACAAATCCCAGGTTTAATCCTGTATCTACGAAGGGATGGAAATAAATGGGAAGGAGACCTGTGCTGGGAGATTTACCTGATACATGTCCTGCCCATTCCAAAGACACAGGGAAAAGCACAAAAGACAACAGCGGCCATCAGGAGATAGTCGATGCACACTTCTTACCAACAGGTGAACAGAGCCGCGCGCGGAGGCGTTAGCGTACGTCAATTCAAATATACGACCTGTATGCACAAGGTTTGGCCACATGAGCATGCTAACTTGCTTTAGTCACCTAGTCTCTAACCGCACCTTGACTGAACACTTGCGCATGCAATCCCTTATGTAATGCTGATATTGCGGGTGTCTGGTAATGTGTATAGAGGCTGTTTTTCAATTCAAACCAAAGTTTTTTCCAGGTCTATACTAAGTACAGTATTGACATCATAAAAACATATCACACAATCTGTCGCTATTTCAGATACCAATTCAACAGTGTGGAACACAGGACATAAGGCAGTGAACAGAGAAGGTTGCCAGGAGACGCAACAGGAAATGGCTCTCAGTGGATCAATGGAATATATACGTCACCTATGAAGTGCGTACAAGTGCAAGAGAGAGCGGAGAAGACACAGCCAGTCACACCCAGAAAGAAAGACGTTACAAACAGAAAAGATTCACAGAGAGAACATGTTGTTCTGTGACCTAATCCCCTGCCCCACGCCCCTTCTTCTGGACACACTGCTCCTCGTACCTTCAGGAAGTTCTTGACACGCTCAGGGTCGTAGCAGTTGCTCTCCCTGCAGATCCTCTCCACCTCCTTGATCTGGCCGGTCTTGCAGGCGGCCTGGATGTACTTGAAGTGAACCTCGGGGTCCTGGCTGAAGTTCACAATGGAGCCCAGGAAGTAGAACAGACCTGCGAAACAAAATGGCCGCGGTGGAGTGAGTGAGGCTCATGATTGGGGCGAGTTTCAATGGACTGCATTAGCTACTGTCCCATGTCATTAACTCTACATTCAAGCCATTACCTCTTGTTGGTTTAACTCTTACATGTATATCACACTAATTTACTTTTAACAATCTCACTTATTTTAACTACCCATATCACATTTTGTATAGGATTGTTTTTGTAATATTGTTATTGTTACATTTCTGTTCACTACTCTGCATTTTGATATCAGCATGTCAGATTGGGGGTGAAAAAAGTCATTGTGCATACTGTGATTCCACCAAGCATTGTTTTACTTTTTTGTCGTTTTAATGACTTCCATTTAAAGCCAGTTTAGGAAGTGAAAGAGAGCGCTGTCAGTTACAGGCCTCATTCATTTCCTGGGGCTTTCCCAAGATAACCATCTGTTAACAGATAAGTGGTTAGAATGTACCTTCTTTTATTCAAGAGATCACGGTAACAAAAATCTTTTCCAGACTCTTTGCTGGACACCTACAGTAAAAGTTTCTGTACTGAAAAAAAGCTAAATTGTTTTTGGTTTCCCTTTAACTCCAGATAATTTAGCGCTATGCCAACCCACAACATGAAGCCAGCACTCCAAGGTGCACTGCTGACTGCATCAATAACCCAGGCTCCTGACCTACTTAGCAAGTTAAAGTAGGATGGCTTCAGGCCAGCACGGGTATAATGTAGTGACACCACACACCGCTACCAGATCATGTGCTGGTTTCAATCCGGTCAGTAAAATTTCACCAGACTTAATTTGTCTTTGAACAGAGGCATCCAGAACGCAACGGTTTTGAATTCAAGGGCCACATTTAACGAATGAAGGAAATTTCTGTGACTGAGCCTCACAAGACACTAGACAATGTAGTGAAGATAGAACACGCAGCCATCGTTACTTCATATGCACCTGCCAGTAGATCGACATCAACATTTAATGAATATCTGAGGTGAGCGAACGCGAGAGTGCCTGTTCCTCCCCGCCCCCCCAAAAGCTCGCGGTTTGGGGAGCGGTGAAGGCATCGCGCGGGCGTGAACCGTACCCTCGAAGCTCTTGAAGGACTCGAAGAGCTCGGTGAGGGACTGGGTGGACAGCTGCTCGTGGTACTTGGACGCCACCTGGACGCAGATCTGCAGGTTCTGGCGGATGTTGGCCGACAGCATGGCCCTCAGGCACTCCAGGGAGTCCTCCACCGACAGCGAGCCGAAGAAGTTCACCAGCCACTGCACGGGGGGGGGGGGGAGAGGAGGCGGGGGGGGGGCGTCATCGTACGGTCGATTAACACGCAATAATGCAGCACGGAGCACGGGTGTGAGGAACCTCCGTTCGTCCTCTCAGATGGAGATAATGAAGCGGGAAGGACCGTCAATCTGCGAGCGGTGACCGCCAGTCACCCAAAGGATGACCTCGCGGCGGTATTGCCGCCGGGCGGACGGGCGGCCTACCTCGGGGTTGAGCAGGTGGGTGTGCACCACGGCGCGCTTGATGTCGTACAGGTCGGTGTAGTGCTCCAGCGCTCGCTGCAGGAGCCCCGCCTTCTCGCACAGCTGGGCGATGTGGGCGCGGTCGTAGTTGGTGAACATCTGGTTTCCCAGGATGGCGTCGGCAACCTGAGAGACACAAGAACGCGCTTCATACGCAGCAGAGGCCCTAAAACACTCACCAACCGAACAAATGACCATGTTAAAACCTAGTATATGGCTGGACCTAACACACGTGATCCGGCCGGCCAATGGTGTAACTTCATCACTCAGTCACTCAGTCACAGACATTCGCGTTTGTAGGGCTGGCCCCGCTGTTGCAGTCCAGCCAAAAACAAGACTGGGGGATGCCGAGTGGCTCTTCCTGTTAAGGCACTGTTTCAGTATGCAAATGGACACAACAGCCTGGTACCAGGCTGTTCCAGCGGTAATGGTGGCCACAAGGCAATGCAAAATTGACCACAGTGACATCCAGGGTCACTGCAGTCAGGTTTGAGGGGAGGGGTTCAGCTGGCAAAGATGACCATGTCTCAGTGCTCATCAGCACCTCCCTCAGGTCCCTCAGTCCGCTTGTCCCAAGTCAGTGTTCTAGAACTCCATTTCAATTGCCAGCAGTGACTGTGACATCAGCATTAGAACATTCAGTTAAGAGCATTCAAATCACACATCTGTGATCATACACACCTTAAAGGGGCAAGAGTCACACTGAGACTCGTACCTGTGAAAGCTCAAGGTGCAAACTACAGTGCGAAAAACAAGCGGTGGCTTGCCATCACGTTTTAGAGGAGAGCATGTGCTTGCCTGAGCCCTCCTGATTTGACAGAGGTTACAGAAATGGCCGAGGCTGGTAAATACAATTGGGAAGGCCAGAATTACCACGAAAATGGGACAGAAAGCATGCAAAACACAAATTGCACTAGAGGACTGATGAGTGACCTCTCCAGACCCAGGAGAGGAGCAGGGGAGCGCACGGTTCGGCTCGCACCTGTGGGGCGTGCATGAGGTTCATCTCCAGCAGGCGGGTCTGCAGGGGCCCCTCGGACGGACGGTTGTTCTTCAGGGCGTCCAGCAGGAAGGACGTGCACTGCTGGATCAGGTTGTACTCCATGAACACATCCACAATCTGTGTGCGTGAGAGACAGAGAGAGAGAGTCAAGGCTGGGTACAGTACACAGCTGGAAGAACACGTCGTGAGAAATTACGTTCAAGAGCATCGTTTCAGAGTTCGTATGGAGGCGATGGGTTTAAAATAGATTCTGCTGCCACAGCAAGGCGTGGGGAACTTGGCAGCTCGGTGCCAGTGACGGGTGAGCGTGAAGTCATGTGACTTCCACGTTCGCTCCAAAGGGGGCCCCCCCCCCTACTCTGTCAGCTGACCTGCGTGATGTCAGCCAGGGGCTCCTCATCCTGCACCAGCATCTGGGAGAACTGCAGGCCCTGCTCCGGGCTGATCCGCATCACGTTCCTCAGCAGGAAGATCCAGTCTGGAGTGTACCCCACCTGAGCAAGGTTTGAGGAGGAGGGGGGGCGGGTGGGGGGTGAAAAACCGAAACAAAAGACAGCGGTAAACACACATTCTTATCCCCGAACCCAGATCTCTCATTTTCGCAGGGTACAGACAGGAACACAAGACTGCAAGGCTCTCTCGCAGCACTGCTGGGATGCACCAGTGATGGAATACCAGATTATTTACAGTCAACAAGGAAGCGATTAGACCAAATTTGACAGATGTACAGTAACCATGCTGTCTTTAGCAAGCCAATTAACCGATTTTCGTGAATACGCCCTCAAAATTCATGCATCCGGTTCTCTCTTCAAACAGAATCCTAGACAGCATCTGCTGTGAGATAAACCTGAGAATGAATCTCGCTGGCGCCGGCTGTTTGCACTACAATTCCCACAATGGGGCCTGTCCAAATACTACAAATCACAAGGCTAACCTGCAGGCACACAGTGTGGTAGAGAATACAGTATATAATAAAACCACCTGAGCATGTCATTGCATTCCATTCTTAAAATTGCAGCCATCGTTACGAGAAAAATATTGTATAACTTTCACAAACTGTACAGTTTGGTTTTATTTTAGGGATGTAACTTAAGCTACAGAGTTTGTTGGTCAACAGCAAGATTGCAAAACTGCAAGCATTTACTGAAAATGGGTAAAGAGACTTGCAAAGATCAGGCTGACCAGTCAGCAAAAAGCGTTAATAGCACTGTTGATCAATATCATCGGCACTAACAATATTGCACAATGATTTTGCAGGGTTATTTCAATTCAACATGACAGCAATAGAACCCCATTCCACACTCATACGGTCATTAATGTAGTATGAGTAACAATATTCAAGTTGTGCTTTACAGCATATCAAACAAAGGTTGATGGTGTTATCAGGGTTCAAAAATTTCGGAGCACACTAATCCATCCCAATTGGTACGTGCGCTCCTAAATTATTTTTCCCAGTTAGCACACATCAGTTTTCAGGAGCAAATGCTGCTAAAATGGGAGCACTGTAGAGCCCTGGTTATGGTCATGTACACAACAGCAAAGGAAGGGATTAGTCATGAAGGAGGGAAGGTCAAAGTTCAGCTGAGCATCACTCAGGGATTACAGCTGTCTGAAAGGGCTGTGGAGGACAGCACTGAGAAAAACACAGAATTCAGCACTAGGCAACGGACACAACAAACCTCAGAAATCATCAGAGATCAAATTCACGACCCAGTAAACATAATCAAACCTAATTTCCTGAAACAGGATTGAAATTGAACGGTAAAAGCAATAACCGCTCTTTAAATGACTGAATTTGAATTGTTTGGAACTGTGGTTAATTTAAAAAAAAAACTTTTAAACCCCAACTATTCATCCAGTTTGTGAACTTAAATATTTAACTGTCAGACGTACCTTCTTGGCATAGAGCACGATTTTGGGGAACTGCCCGGTCTCGGCGAAGCACTGGATGACCTTGTTGGGGACGTTGGCCCTCAGGTAGACGCTGAGGGCCAGGGTGGGGTCCACAGACTTCACCAGGTCCCCCAGCTCCTCCGAGCACTCCAGCTGGTGAGGACAGGACACACATACTCGTTTAAAATGGCCACCGCTCAGCCAGCCATGTAAACGGGTCTGTAGCTGTAGGACTGTAACGAGTCAGTAAAGACACTACTGACAACACCACAGCAGCCTAACCATAAGGGCCGCTTTCAAGGCCACTGCTTGTTCAGGTGTACTACCCCAGACAGCCGCGTGCCACCATTTTATTCCACCCTGATTAGAATATGCATAAGATGGCAGTGCAGATGCTACTCTTTCTGGCGAGAGAGCGATCCAAACATTCCCTCTCCTCTCACCAGAGATACTGCACAGTCAGACTATGAAACGACTTACATGCTTATATCTGTTTACATCTGCTGACTTATTAAAGAGAAAGTATATGTGCATATGACTGAGATGAGAGAGCATGCATGCAGACTGACTGTAGAGTATATTCCTATTCAGGGACCCATAATGAGCACATCTGAAAATCTTGTGCTACATTCTGTATTATACAGCAGAGGGTGTGGGGTATGTAATAAGTACATGGAAATAGGGTGTGTAGGGTGTTCTGAAGTACAGGGGGTGTAATATATGCACTGAAGTACAGGGGATATAATAAGTGCACTGAAGTACAGGGGGTGTAATAAATGTACTGAAGTACAGGGGGATATAATAAATGCACTGAAGTACGGGGGATATAATAAGTGCACTGAAGTAGAGGGGGTATAATAAATGTACTGAAGTACAGGGGGTATAATACATGCACTGAACTGTAGGGTACATTGTATATAAATGTGGGGTTAACGCTGGTCAGAGCCGCAGTACCTTATCCTCCTTCAGCCACTTCTCCAGCAGCTGCTTGCGGCCCTGCTGCAGGACGGGCCTGCACAGCTCCAGGGACTCAAACTTGTTGAGCTGGCCCTGGTCCAGCAGGATGCCGAAGTACTGGAGCAGGGGGGAGGTCTGTCCGGGCTGGGCCGGGACGCTCTGGAACCGGCGGATGGTGTCCGGAGTGCGCAGAATTCCCTGAGAAAAACAAGGGCGGGGCGCGCCTGTGCTTAGAATCTGCCCCCATTATTACTGCTGCTCACCCAGAGCTCACAGACAGACGCTAACGCAAACCAGGCCACATGAACGATTCTGCTCTCGTTAAGACTGCTGTTCATCCAGAGCTCACAGACAGACGCTAACGCAAACCAGGCCACATGGACGATTCTGCACCCGTTAAGACTGCTGTTCACCCAGAGCTCACAGACAGCCTCTAATGCAAACCAGGCCACATGAACGATTCTGCCCCCGTTAAGACTGCTGTTCACCCAGAGCTCACAGACAGCCTCTAATGCAAACCAGGCCACATGAACGATTCTGCTCTCGTTAAGACTTCTGTTCACCCAGAGCTCACAGACAGCCTCTAATGCAAACCAGGCCACACATATGATGCCCTGCCATAATCTTCAGTTTTGACATGACCTCGAAAACACTACTGTGCCTACTTCACAATATGCACATGTACATACATGTACATATAAAAAGCCAGTATTTCTAGGTAACTTAAGAAAACCACAAAAAAAAAAAAAAACAATCATTTCCCAATTAGCAGCTTCACTTCCTGGGATCAACACAAAACATTAAAACACGACATAGCACAGTAACAGATAAGTAATAGCCAAGAAACGACAGATTAAAATAATTTTCTAAAACCATCTTATATTGGGTGTGCTACCACTTCAGACTCAAATAAAGCACTATGTCGTCCATTTTTGAAGAGGACAGGTGTGTAGAGTGCGCGTGTGCTTGTGTCTGCGTGTGGGTGTGTGTGTGTGTGTGTGTGTGTGTGTGTGTGTGTGTGTGTGTGTGTGTGTGTGTGTGTGTGTGTGAGTGTGTGTGTGTGTGTGTGAGTGTCTGCGTGTGTCTGCGTGTGTGTGTGTGTGTGTGTGTGAGTGTGTGTGTGTGTGTGTGTGAGTGTCTGCGTGTGTCTGCGTGTGTCTGTGTGCGTGTGTGTGTGTCAGTGTGTGTGTGTGTGTGTGTGTGTGTGTGTGTGTGTGTGTGTGTGTGTGTGTGTCTGCGTGTGTCTGTGTGTGTGTGTGTGTGTAAGCTCGGCGGCGGTACCTTTGGTGCGTTGGCGGCCACTTTGGCGGCCTCAGAGTAGTTCCCGCCGGCGAAGAGGTTGTTGAACTTGCGGGCGAAGAGCTCCTCTGCGCCGGCCAGGTTGTTGCGGACGGCCATGCGCAGCGCCAGGTCCGGGTTCTGCAGCACGTTGGTGATGTAGGGGATGATGTTCTCCTCCTCCACGCACACCGACAGAACCTGCACACCAGGGCCAACGTTCAGTCTCCATTTTAACCACTTAGCGCAAAGCTCTCATCCACAGAGACGGCCTCCATGCGCAACAGTACAGACACACTGTAGCACAATCGGGGAAAAAAACATAAAGTAATGCCTAATAAATGATGTGACATATGCAAAGTTCTGTGTGAACCAAAGGCTGCATTCTTAAAGAGGCCAATAAATGACAACCGTGGCTTTTGAAATTTAAATTTTAAGTTCGATAGGATTTAGAATCCCAATTCCACTTTTAATATTTTTCAAACACAAGTCAGATGGCTCCTAATGGACGAAGTGTGCCAGCGGGGTGCCGGTTACAGTACAGTACGTGCGGTGAAGATTCGTGTCCGCGTGCAATCCGATAGGCCGTGAGGAGTAAACAGCCCCGCGCGAGGCGGGCCGGTGTGGGGTTTCCCGTCAGACAAGACGGGCCAATCACAGAACAGCCAGAGCCGACTGTGAATGATTCACCGGTCCAGGCGCAAAGGAATGCTGGCCAGGCCATTTAAGACCCATTCCGGGTCAATTATAAACCAATCCCGCACTCGGAGAGCGCAGTCTCCCTGCAATTCTGCAGTCCTGACAGGACCCATCAACTTCCCCCGAAATGACATCCCCAGGACTTTCCCTTTTCCGAGGGACGTCCTCGCGCCCGCACCGCAGCGGCGCGCGAATCGAAGCGCTACGGAGACGGCGTCGCGGGCAGAGCGAGCGTCGAGCGTGAGGAATTCCGTTACGCGGCGCCTTGGCGGGTTCGCCTTTGATGTGGGGGGGGGGTTGGGGGTGGGGGGGTGGAGGTGGAGGGGGGGGCCTGTTATGGTGAGCTGGCGCAGCGGGTCGGGGGCGAGCGAAAGCGCCGTCCCTGCCCCCCCCCCCCCCCCCGGGCCTGAGAGAGCAGAGCGCTCACAATGCGGGTCAGCTCATAAAGGGCCGCCAGGACCTCCGGCGAGCAGGGAGAGCTAAAACAGCCGCCTTTATGGAGCCCCTTTATCCACCACAAAGGGGCAGAGACGCTCACCCACCTCATTTTACGACTGCGGAGGGGGGGACTCTTCACTCGGGGGGGAGGAATATAAAACAACACAAAAGAATTTTTAAAGAAATGCACGACTACGACGAAGCTAACCCACTCTGCGATCCCATGAACCTCTTCTGACACAGTTTTACAGAAATAACTCCTCCAGTATTCCTCAGAATTACCCAGCACACAATTCAGTACATTTCAGGAGGATGGGCATGGGGGTTTAAAAATTAAAATTTTTATTTAAGATGCACTTAACGAGCACTTAGCACCACCTGAACACTGAAATGTGAATGACTCCTGTAACAGCAGGGCTGGATGTATTAACTCAGCCGTGACTGAGAGCAGGCTGAGAGAGGAAGAGAAAGAGGAGGAGGAGGAGGAGGAGGAGGAGGAGCCGAGCGACGCAGAGACTGCGCGTGACGCGTAATGATGTCACGGGCCGAGGCGGCGGCGAAGGCGCGGAGGCCTAAGAGGATTACAGCGCCGGCCGGCGCCTCCCACGCAGGGTCACGTGACGCGAGCCGCGCGGCCGCGCTCATTTCCAGGGATCCCTGTATCTCAAGGTCACCTCGCGGCGCCGCGCGCCAAGAGCACGCACAGCGGCCGCCATTCCGGCTCCGCGTCGCTCGCTGCTGCAGGGGCAAGGGAGGATATGCAGCTCTCCTACCCCCCTCCCCCCTCCCCCCTCCCCCCACACTCCCTCTCTCTCCATGTCCTTCAATCTTTCTCTCTTTGCTTCCTTCTCTCTCCCTCTGCTTCCTTCTCTCTCTCCCTCTGCTTCCTTCTCTCTCTCACTGCGTCCTTCACTCGCTTGCTCACTCTCTCTCTCACTCCCCCTTTCTCTCTTTCCTCCTCTCCTCTCTCTCTCTCTCTCTCTCAGCACGCAACTTTGTCAGCTAATTTTGAGCAGGAAACGTATCCGAGGACTCAATTGCACATTTCGCTACATCAACACCGACCACATCCATTTCCCTTCAGAAAAAAAATCTTCTCTTTGGGGGAGGGGGGGGGATTATAATCTGATTTGAGGCCACAGAACGAAGTTAGCATCCCCTCAGCTCGCAAACATAGCGCTGACGACAGGCGCCTCCGCAAAAATCCTCTCCCCGGCCAAGCAAAAAATAAAACAAGCCATTAAAACGAGTTGGGGGTTTATGAAACGCAGGAGCCGGCGGCCATCCCGGCTCTGAAACGGACCCGTGCCTGACGGGCGCACACAGGCGGCGGTGGAAAAATACAAAGCGTCCCGGTCCGCCCCCCCGCCCCCCCCCCCCGCGCCGAGAGAGCAAACAAGGCCCGGGTCGCCTTTCCTCCCCCCCCCTGAATATTTAATGGGCATCTGGGCTGCACTGGAAAATTATTCATCGGCTCGGAGGATCCGGTGTCCTCAAAGAAAGACGCGCAGCGGAGGAGCGTCTCGGCCAGCTCCGCTTACACGGGAGCGCGTTCATAAGCGCTCCCGCCGTGGGCCGCCTGCTCGCTGAGAGGGCCAGGAAAGCTAACGAGATGCGCGCGAACTACTCGCGCGTAACGCTAATCGCATCTTAAAACGCGCTCCCATTAAAAAACATATCGTCCGCTTCTGGTCTGCTTTGCTGAACAGGATGAGCGGCAGTCCGCTAAGTGCGGCCGGTGATGATGATGATAACGAGAAGACGCTCGCCGTTTTAGCGAATGTCAATCTCGTTGCTGCGAGACTGGCGGGGGGGGTGTTCCGCGAACCGTCCCGTGGGTGTTGGGCTCAAGGAGAATTTCAGCGGCGCCTCCATCAGCTCCGCGGAGAGACGCGATTGAGCCGCTTCTGTTCGGGGCGAGCGGGGCCCGACAGCAGGCTCCGCGGCAGGGGGGGTTGAGGGGGGAGGGGTGGGGGAGGTCGGGTTGCCAGGTTTCCGGTATCCTCTCTAATGGCAGAGGTTCCGAAAACACAGCCCCCCCCCCCCCCCCCGTTAAAAAAAAAAAACAAAAAAAAACAGCCAGCACAAAGAGGCCGGATTACCACAGGCCTCTGCAAGCAAAAGCACCTGTGACTGATCCAGTCAGCTCCCCCAAATTAGGGGGGGGGGGGGGGGGGGCAAGGCCAGACCACCTACAGGTCTGTATGTTTTCATAAGGAACTTAATGCACGACTGGGGCTTCAGCCTTAAAGCCCCACAACCAAAACAGGGATTCGGCGCTCGAGTTTCCCCCGTGAGAAGCGCTGGCCCCCCCTCGCACGGGGCCGCCGTTTCGGCTGGCTCCGGGGGGGGTGAGCGTACCTGTCCCTTCCTGTTGACCCCGATGATGCCGGCCGTGGCCTCGTGGGGGGCCGTCACGAAGATGGTCTCCCCGCTGATGCGGTTCATGTAGATGCAGGTGCCCGTCTCCAGGTCGTACAGGTGGATGTAGCCGTATTTGGTGATGAGGAACACCACGTCTTGCTTGGAGCTTATCTATGCGGGGAGAACGGGGGGGACGAGACAGGTTTTTACTTAAAATCACTCGGTACTGTCACAACCGGAAAAAGATCATCGGTGTAACATTTCTCAGAAGAAAAGGTCAAGGTGTAAAATCACATTTCTCACACAAGCACTGAGATCTCTGCCTCACGAGTAAATCTGACTCATTTTTTTCACTATTAATCACAAGAAACTATGTTTTAAGTGAAATGTTTGCATTTGCTTGAAGTCGCAAAGAAAGGAAATGAAATTGACCAGCCCTAATGCTAACATCAGCCTGCTCTCCATCCAAGTGGTATCAGCACAAATCTATGACAACTGCAGCAGCCCTGTATGTGCCTACTGTACGAACAACATGCACTCACCACTGGGCAGATTGCTTAAGATTCAAACCTTCTCTCAAGAGCTATCGCGCTCAATGTACTGCCAGCAGGAAGTCTCTGGGCTCGGCTAAAGGAAGGGCACGCACCTGCATGGCCACAGGGAAGTCGTTCTGGGCCTCGGGGGGGAAGAACACGTCCACCGCCTTCTTTGGAAAAGGCTGGTTCCCCGTCGGTGGGGTTCCCACTTCGATGATGTGCAACTACACAGGAACAGGGAGGGGGGGGGGGGGGGGGGGGGGGGGTTACGGATACAGCAGGGGTCTAAAGTGAACCTGAAACGTTTAAGACGCGGTGACCTGTCCCCCCGCCCGGTTCCCGGAGCCCCGTCCCGCCCTCACCTTGCCGCCGGCCTGGCCGCGGACGGCGAAGCAGAACAGGGTGGACTCCTCGGCGTTGCCCTCCATCTTGAACTGGGCGAAGCCCGCGGCGTGGCCCTCGATGGGCTGCGACACCTTCCTGTCCACCGAGTACAGCTGCATGGCCCCCACCACGCGGTTTTGCTACGGTTCGTTTAAGAAAAGGACGGGATAAATCAAATAAATAAGCACAGCAGGTACGCGGTGACAAAGTACAGCCCTGGCCTGAGGCTTAAGACGGAGATCTTCGTCCCAGGTCCTGGAGAGCGGCAGGGTCTGCTGGTTTTTCGCTTTCGCCTTTACATCCGCGGCCAGTTCAGACCCAAGACACCAGGTGCGAAGAGCTATCTGCACAATCGACTGTTTTAATCGATCAATTAAGCAGCGAGAAGCAACAAAAACCAGCAGACGCCGCGGCCCGCCAGGACCAGGAATAAAGATCAGTGGGGCTTAAGAGAAGACCTGCACGTAACTTTCAAAACACACAGCCACAGACAGCGCACGAGAACTGGGCGCGCAGCACACAAGCGGTTAAAACGGGCTGCTCGGAGCAACCCCATGACCGCGGGAAGCACCTGCGCAGAAATGCCGATGAGCAGCAGCCACTTCTGCTTGGCGTCGGTGCGGTAGTTGATGATCTGGCAGCCCGCCAGGCTGGAGTGGCGGTCGAAGACTTTGATTGGCTGGGAGTCGCCCTCCATGCTCCAGTGGTAGACGGCGTTGTCCGTCACGAGCGCCACGGTGTTGAGGGAGATCCACTTCCAGAAGGTGACGTCGTCCGTCATGGTGTGCGCCTTCATCTTGCTCTTCATCTCGATGTTAAAGATCTGAAGGGTTTTCGCGGCTGAAAAGTCACAGGCAGCAGGTTATTGCCACCAGGGTGAGCGACGAAGCCCTGGTGACAAGTACATCCCATAATAACACACACACCCGGGCCAGGAGGAGAAACAGTCAGCACCAAATTCTACTTGAAGAGTCAAGCTAGAAATATTGGCAGCCATGGCTAGGTGTGCATCAGGCAGAACACCATGACTTCAGACTACACAAGGAGGTGTATAGATATAAAAAATAAAACAGAAGCACAGCAAATGTTTACAGACAGCCACTAAGTTTCAAAGATCTGCATTCAGGTAAAGAAAATGTAGGGCGGCCCTATTGAGACTGCTAACATGATGAAGGTGACGCAGACAAAATGTCTGCTAAAAGCACTACAGGGAAAGAAATAAAAACCTACGTGAATATTTCAACCTTAAGAAATATGCACAATAAAATTCCAGTTTGAAATATTCAGAGGTTTGCAATTGACTGTGCAAGTCAGATTACTGTATCACCAACAATGAATAAAAGTACATTTTGGACTCACCTGCAAGTTTAACAGTAAAATCATTTGGTGAACGCCATGATTTTAAAATATATGTAAATTAATGAAAGCGAAGCAGAAATTTAGTGCGATTGTCAGCGGTGTTAAACATCCCTGCACTTTGCAGCAGTGATCGATTGAGACGGGGTGCATATTCACCACAAAATTAGCCAGATTTTTTTTTGCCACGGTTGTTTTCGTTTTTTGAAACCACAAAACAGATCACGTGCAGCGTTGTGAATCAACGTCAGTGAAAAGCCTGATTGCACGCGTGCAAGCTGCAAATGAAACTCGCACAGGGCGGGGCTTCAGATTCACCCAGCTCTCGTGACACTGGCTGCGTGACCCCGGTGGCCAAACTGCCACGCCCCAAAGCGTCAATGATTCATTGCAAACCCTTGGCGTGGAAGGCTAAAACTAAAGTAGGCTGGACTGGAGTCTGAATGCAGATTTGAGGAAATAAAGGCACTAAGACACAGAGAAACACTGTCACAGGGATGAAAATCCACAGACGGCCCCACATTAGAGGGCATTTAACTCAAGCAGTCTGGACCAGTGAATCACATTAGCGGCCAAGCAGCGAGCGGGTCCTACACAGCTTAACTCTCAGAGCCACACTCATTCGCTATGCCAATTCAAACCAATCAAACTGCCTTTTAACCAAGCGACCGAAATGACTTCGGCCTAATCCGATTGGCCCTCCACCACCACACCCCCAGCTACAGAGCATCTACGAGGGAACTTAACGACTCTCTAAACTTTTAAAACTGTAACCGAATTCAAAGGTCCGATATTTCTTCAGAAAATTATACCTTTGCGAAACACTTAACAGTGGCGTGTAACTATCCTAGCCCATACGGGATTAAATATTCATGTTGCTGCCGTTGAACACCCTGTAATAAGTGTCTGTAATGGAACACCGTCATACAAGTTAATATGCACTCCGACTACAGTATTCAAGCTAATAACAGCACCACGTACCCAAAGGCAGTGTTTTACTAGTAAATAACAATAACAATACCTTAGCCAGGATTGAGGATTTCTATTGAAGTTGAGCTGCTTTAAAATGCTGCTCGACAACCAGAAACAAGACTAAGTACAATACGCTATATATCGTCAATATAATTTAAGAAGCCTGGAATAACATCCTAACAGTCTAAGTGTTCACATGACGTTTGCTGACAAAAGGGAGGGGGGCCCAAACAGCAAGCGAAAACACTAATTGCATAAATGAGATTTGTTTATCCCCACATTATTATTTCCATCCCCAAACAGATACAAAATCACTTTTACAACTAAATCAACTTAAATGCCAACATTCAAGCTAGAAAGATTGTGAAAGTTAAATCCTGTTCAGTTACCTGGTTTGAGCTCAGCAAATTAAGTGTGCCTCGCTATTAACAAAATTATGGTTTTTTTGTGCAACATTCTACAACATGAATCCCACAGTCAGACTCTATGAAAATATTTGCCTCATAGATAAAGGAACAAAAGGTTCCATTTTGGTAAAATCCACTTACTCACCCAAACGTCAGATTAGACACATCGATAAATATGGCAATTTAAAAGCCAAAAAGCCAACTACAGCAAATTTCTGCTCATGACTTACGGTCATGAAGCAATTTTTTTTTTTTTTCCAAATTAAGCATTGCAATTTTAAGAAATGTAAATTTCAGTGAAGGCAACACTGTCATACAAGCTGTGTTAAATGAATTTACATCTGTGGGTAGGCGGTAAGCACATCTTTGAAATGACTGAAAACAAAATAAATCCTACGTGTCTGTAATCTCATACTCAGCCTCCTACGACTAACATTTTTCTCATGTCTGTTCTACCTCTGTTCTTTGTAAGAATCATACAATTGATTCAAATTAAACTAAAGGTCTAAAGGTTTAAAACAGGATTGTAACTTCCACAACACGTACGTAAATTTTAACTCACCGTCTGCATACACATAAGAAAGCAGTAAAGAAACAAAAAATAAAGAAAGAAAAAAACAAAAAAAAAACAGACAAAGCAATTATGACAGCAGGACAAAAATGTCAAATTATTCTACTTTGCTACTGGTTAAACTGAAAATGTGCGTCTTGCAGAACAAACAGATACTGGCCAATAAAAAACTACTTTACAAAAGAAAATGGAAACAGCCATAGTGGATGTAAACAGATGAGAACACAAGTGTGGCCATAACTAGCATTTAAAAAAGTATTTTGCACATAAAATGGAAGATGCCGATAAATTTACTTGCTACGTTTAACAAAACATGTAAAACTAACAAATTAAAAACTAGATGGTACACAGCGAGGTTTACAGAAACTTTGAACCTTTGAACCTGAACTTGAGCGAGCAACACAACTGTCAGAAAACAATTGGAATCCTGGGGACTTTTAAGTTGTGTTGAGGGGTTGCTGGGGGTAACGGCTCACCTTTCAGAGCGATGACCTTGCTGGCGGGGTTCATGATGGCGCTGTCTGCGCTGATGGGGCGGCGGATGGGCGTGTTGGGGTCGTTCATGTCGATGATCACCACCTGCGCCTGCTCCCCCACCTTCTCGCGGATGCAGATGAACTTGTCCGACTCCATGGTCAGGGTGCTGAACCCGATGTTGGCCGGGTTGATTCCCAGGTTTTGGAGCTGGACGGACAAGGAATGTCAGATGTAAAACGGGCCTTTTTGTGCGAGACCACTGCTCAGGCCTGGACACAGGCCTTCAGGCGCCGTCGCTGAGCAGGTCGGTTATAAAAGGTCGTTCTCCGCTTGCGTCTTCCAGCAAACTATTCCAAGACTGTCAATTCCCACCCACACGCATCAATCAGTACGACATCATCTGACAGGCATTTCCACCAGAGGTGAAATTAGCTCTGGAGCCAGAGGACATATACAGCACTCAGCACGGAGGCCACACTAACGACTAAACAACAGCTTTAATCAAGTACGAACAGTAGCACTGACGGAAGGGGGTAGTTTGAGCGAGCAGGTTCAATGAAGGATATGAATTCACACGGATTTCAGTGTAATTAATTTTATTTCCGTCCCAGTGGAATTTCTTTTCCAGGAAAATCCAAACATGGCGGAGTCAGACTGGGACACGGCTGAGCATAAATACTCACACTAAAGCAGGCATCTCTAACTGACATCCTGCAGGGACACTGATTGGCCAAAGAGTCTGCGTACCTTGTTTCTGAGGCCTGAACTAGCTGCTGCTCAAAAAACAAATGACAAAAACCAGCAGAGACTGCGACCCTCCAGCACTGGAGTCTGACACCGCTGTAATAATGCCTGTTACAGTGAAACTGGACCTCAAACAGGAATTATTTGCATAACATCGCGGTGCTTTACATATCCTGACTTTCCCCCGTTCCCACAAAACAAACGGATGCGGAGCGCACAGCTATCGGCAACGGGGTGCAGAGGGACTGAAAACACAACGGGCTCAGCGCTAATTTACCAGCTATCGGTGCGGCGCGGGTAACGAGGTCACTTGTGAATTAGGGTTCATGTCAGCGGCGCAGGAGAACGTGCCCGTTTCGGGGGGGAGCAGAGGAGGAGCGGAGCCCCACGGCGAGCGAGAGCCGGCCCGCGGATTAGCGCCCCGACGCCAGCTGCTTCGGAGGCGCGGGTCCTCCGCCGGGCACAGCGGGGCTCGCGCTGAAAGGAACGCGATGCCTTCATCCCTTTCCGCTCGGCTGGCTGGA
The DNA here is from genome assembly GCF_013347855.1 of Anguilla anguilla. Taxonomy (NCBI): domain Eukaryota; kingdom Metazoa; phylum Chordata; class Actinopteri; order Anguilliformes; family Anguillidae; genus Anguilla; species Anguilla anguilla. The sequence goes on along the minus strand of NC_049209.1, from coordinate 43,696,136 downwards.
ATAACGGGCCACCTGAATCTACCTCGGGTGGGGAGGGGGGAGGGGGGGTTTGGCAACGTGCTAAGCTGAACCTTTTCTTGCGACAGGACTCAGAAACGAGTCAGTTCTACGTGAAAAGCACCGCGATGTTATGCAAATAATTCCTGTTTGAGGTCAGGTTTCACTGTAACGGGCATCATTACAGGGGTGTCAAACTCCAGTCCTGGAGGGGTGCAGTTTCTGCTGGTATTTTGTAATTTCCCTTCTGTCAGCATCCAGTTCAAACAACAAGGTGCGCAGACTCTTTGGCCAATCGGTGGCCCTGCAGCGTTTTTGTTAAAAAAAAACCCAGCAAAGGTAATTAATCACACCCCCGGGGATTTCATTTTCAGGACGGGTGGAGGACTGCAGGACATGCAGAGTAGGCTCTGTGGGCAAGGCGTTAGTCACCAGCGTTTATACACACGGGCTAGCAGCACCCGGCGCACAAGCTGTGCACCTCCTCCTGGGGAACACAGGGAAGGCCTGCTAATTACGGCTGTGCCGGAGAGGACCGGGAACACAGGCTATTGTTACGGCTGGATAGCCCACCGCGCCCACACACACCCGCTCAAAATAGCACCAGCGTGGCTATATCCTACGAGGGTACGAGTAATGGCTCTTTTCCTAATAAACGTGACTTTCCGGGGTTGGCCATCTGCCCGGCCGTCTCAAGATGACGCGCGTCGTCCCCATCAGCTAGGCCCATTTGTGAAAAGCTATCAGGTTAGCCAACGACTCAATTGTTCGAATCAGAAATTCGCTTGCTTGCTATATTGCTAGTTAAAAGCTAATTGTGCCTTAGAAGCTTTAACGTATAGTCTTGAAAACAAGTCTGCACGTGGTTTTATTAGCTTAATTGGTAACTGGAAAGAAAAAAAACACTGTGACAGGCTTCAGAAATGCAGTACTTGTGAACTGAAGCAAAATCTTTTATGCATGCTCAAGCAGTTCTTCACACAACGTCCCTACTGAACCTCACAACTAATAAAGCTGTTCCACTCTAACTACGTCCTAAGCATTAAACAGTAACCCTATCTGGCGTGCTTAACAATTAACTATTTATAGCCATATTTAAAAAACATTAAATATTAACCTTTGCCCAATATGACCAGAAGTGCACAAATACCATCTTTCTCAAACGGTTGTAAAAGGGTTGGACGGCCTCTGTAATGGTAAAGCTGAGAGAGGAAAGGGGAAATATTGACTTTAAGTGCTCCAGGAGAACAGGTTCAGTTGGCTAAGGAGAACATTATATGACACCCTATAGTGGTATGATATATAGGACATGCCTGAAAGGACAAAAGAGATGGGCTTTTGTTCCCGTGAAGCGGTGTGTGCTCAGCATTGGCAGGTGTTGGGAGCCCCCCTGCCTCACACAGATAATTGAGCAGGCAGTGCGGCGGGAAGGGTGGGGGGGTCAGAGGCTGGTCAGCGCACGCTCTAACCCCCCCCCCCCCCCCCCTTCGGGTTTACCCACGCTCCCCAGCGAGGATTCTAATCGGCAGACACACGCGGCGCTTCCAGGAAAGGCTCAACGGAAGAGTCCGCACCTTTTATCAGTCAATAGAGAAGGCCGCCCCGCCCGGGCCCAGCCCGGATTCTTTCCGCACGCTCTCACCATTGTGCGCGTTTCGAGAGTGGCTGTGTGGGTGTGGGCGTGGGCGTCTTCGAGATTCGGTCTGCCGTCTCTTTAAAGCATGCCAATCCCACGTAGTCCTTCCTTTATATATCTGATCTCTGTCATCAACGGACACAAAGCCACGTGCTGCCTATGTCAAGAATTCATTGTCCTCAAGTCAAAATCCAGCTAGCATGCTGTCTGCTACCAATCTGATGATAACTCTCACTAACTGTCAAAAAATGAATACAGGACTTCATGCTTCACTTAGTAGCACATGCTTGTAACATGGCCTCTGGGGCCTCTTCATCAGATTACCCCCCTTCTTCTCATGCGTGGAACTGCCAATAACATCCAGCTCTCGCACCACCTAAACACACACGCCCAGGGAGTACTGCAGCTAAACCATGTACGCGACTCTGGTGCACTCATCTACAACCCAGAACTATTTTCCAACATTACATGCTGCACATACTGTAGCTGGAAAGTGAGGACCAATCAGAGCTGAGGCACATGCCTCACTGAGGGACGGGTAGCTGCAGGTGATTGGTGAGCTGCTAGCAGGGGCTCCTACGGCATTAAGCTGAGGAATCCTAGCAGTGCAGGCCAAAGGCAATCAGGAGTCACTGTCAGCTAATGACATTGCCCAGATTCAAACGTTCAATAATATACAACCTATAGGTAGCAGCACTTGTGCTGACTGTAATAAGACAACAGTCTGTCAGAAGCAAATCCCACGATTTTTCAATGATCTCAAATTTTGGAGGAAAAAAAAAAAGATTTTAATACAAAATTCAACATTTCAGGAAAAAACTGTAAAATCACACTAATTTCACTACAGAATCAAGTGGTTCATGTAATACACAGGAGGGCTGCAGAATCTGCTGGTTTTCAGGGTGTTCTCAGCACCAGTGGTTAATTTAAGTCACTGACTGGCTAAAGAATCCATACATCTGGTTCTCAAGGCCTCAACTGGAAGCTGATTGAAAAGAAACTACAAAAACCAGCAGACACCACGGCCTCCTGAGAATTCAGTTAGACCCCCGTGATGTAATACAAATCACATCACCAGGAAAACCCAGCCAGGCTTCTGCCCTGGAGAGGGATGTCATAATCTGATAAGAAGATCACATTACCCTTCAAGGTCAAGTTGCTCAAACAAAAGAGGGTTTAATTTCTTTGGGGGCTTGTAATTTGTATTTTTTTTAAGTGATAAGGCATGCGAGGTCATAGTGTGTTGTAAATACTTGCGTACAAGCCAACGTTTACAATGTTTTTTTTTTAATTTAAATTCTACAGATTAACACTGTACTGTGCCTGGCAAGAGAACCCCATTAATGTTAAGTTACGTAGTGATGCTCTCCTGTGCATCAGTTTAGCTGTAACATACAATAATTTGCACACAACTGGAAGGTTTATAGTTCCACTGGCCAGCAGGACAGCACTGATCCATTATGTCATTTGGAATTTATTACAGAGCATGTTTTTGTTGAGGTTTTCAGACCTTCCGATAAACAACAAAAATAAAAATGTAAAATGATTTGATGAAAAATGGAAATGGCCTTTATTTGCCAAAAGTAATTTGCCCTTTTCAAAAATGAAAAATGGCTCTACAGAGGCAATTGAATTACTAACTAGATTCAGAAACGCTACCATGAATTTACATACCAAACTTCATTACCATCCTTTAAAAAGAGTCAAATTAAAGTCATAATATTTACCACAAGCATAGCGTTTAAAATTATTTTTCAGCTATTTAAACATCCATACTTGTTTTTCCACTGTCAAATGTAAAGTGAGAAATATTAATATGAAGATCTGTACCAATTAGCAGAAAACAGCCATTTTGAACTGCTGTCAATTACAGTTTTGCCACCACAGCAAGGAAAAATGGCACCAATCATCCCTGACTTCTCCAGCAGTTAACTCTCATCTGCCAAGGTGCTGATGACATCACGTTCAATACGTTCGCAGTCTAAGGATTTTCTACTGGCTGGGGAATCTCTGACCTCATTTTAAGTTGCCAGGGGGCAACCAGCAGCATATAAAGGCAATATCCACTAATTAATCCTGAAACTTATGACGCTGTTGGAATTGCTCAGAGGCGAACGTGATTCATTCCTGAGCTCGGCTGGGCTGAACTCCACGCTGACCACGGTCTCAAAATACGAAAATAAGAGCACGAGCCTTAAAAAATAAAACCTACCCGTACTGAACCATACAGCACTCATTTGCCTTCTCAGATTATAAATATGGAAAACGAATTACAACAGCACTATAAAGGAAGAAGAGAGGCAGGGAGAAGGGAAGCGAGCTTTAAGCCTCTAAATAAAGCAGGGTCTAATTAAATCGTTAACTGCAGTGGGGCCTTCTCACCCCGTGCGGCCCAGCCGTCACCCAGACGGGGTTCACGGAGCCCCTCGTAACGCTCCGCAGCCAATCCAGCTGGGCGAACGGCACGTGCTCCGCATTCCTTCCCGCTCGCGTCGGCCAATCGCATCGCCCGAACGCGCAGCAGCCTCTCTCAATGACATCACTGTATTAAACTGAGAGGGGGGGGGGGGGTTTCAAAACAAACAAAAGTCTCATTTGGACGAGCGGGGACCACTGTAGGCCAAAGTTTCTGAAACCATGGGTCGGGACCCAAAAACGGGTCGCGGGGGAGTGTACGAGGTGGGCCACGGAATGAGTCCGCAATCCACTAGGCTATGCTAGTATGTGGATTTCATGGGCCCCAGGAAGACAGTGAAAGTTTCAGAACCAGTGCTGTAGGCAAATATGGAAACATAAATGTTTTGATTGTACATACATATGATTCCCAGTCTGAGGTAAGCAAAATAATATTGTTTGCATAATCATCCATCACAGCAATCTCATGTAAATTAGCTTCCTCGTCTCTTGCAAATTTCTGTTGCGTCTCGCAAGCCTGCTTCCTGCCAAAAGAGTGATTGGTGAATACACCAAAAGCCCTTCTGCAGCAGGTCAAGTTCAAAAGGTCACGTCCGAATATGGCTCAACATACCCATCCGCTGGAAATGATGACAATTCTGTAGAAATGGGCAAAACTCTTTCAAGCAAGTCATTAGTCTCTGATGGCAGAACGTTTTTTTTTTTTTTTTTTACTTATCAAAAATTCCACACACAAATGAAAATTTCCCCCATCTTTGTGAGTTTTTTTTTTTTGGTCTAAAAAGTTTGAGAATTATACTGTGCAGCCATTGTGGAGCCCAGCCCGATTGTCCTCTCGGCCTCGACAATAAACAATCGTCTCAAAGCGCTTAGCCGCGCATTCTGAAGCAGCAGGGCAGCGTGCAGGCATGGAGCCAGGCTAGCAGCAGCGGTGCTCAGACGCCCATCGGCTGAACAGAGGCCCTTTAAGAGGGCAGGCCGGGGAGGGGAGGGCGGGGAGGGCCTTATTTATGGGGGAACTCGGTAGCCTTTGCTGGCCTTTGGCGTGACACGCCGCGGTGACGCACCTAAATCACTGTCCCCCGCGCACAATGCGCGAGCCGCGGCAGCTGCAGGAGACCGCCGGTCAGAGGCCCCTCCCCCGCGTATCCCACCCCACCCCTCCCCTCCCCTCAAGGGTTCTGACCGCAGAGAGAGGCTCCGCCCATTTCACATGGGTGTCGCGTCCCATCCGTCACGGTGAGTGATGGGGGAGGCGTGGCCGAGCAGCCGCACTTCCTAACGCGAGCTGCGCACCTACGTTGGCGGGGCTCCACACGCGCATGCCGGGCTCATCACACGAGACCAGTCGCCGAGGGGGCGGAGTGACACAGGAGGATGCGCAAAGCCGACCCCCGCCCCCCACTTTGCCCGCCGCACAAGCCTGGGAACAGCGGAGCTTCCACCAGCATCCTTTCTGCAGCGTCAGGCATTCCCAACAGCAGAGGCAAGCCCCCACTCACACCCCCCCCCCCAATATCGCGACCCGAGGGAAAAAAAACTGTTTTTCAGACGGCCGACGGAAACCCGCCGCCGATTTTAACCCTCCTCGGCCCTACTTGGAAGCTGCCCCCTTGGTCAGCAGAACGGCGCTATTCTGGCTCCGTGCGTGAGGAAGGATACTGAAAGTGCTGAGGCTGCAGGGCCGCGCTGCACTGGCCCGTAACAGGAAGCGCAGCCCATTGTGCGAGTGGATGAAAAAGCCACCATGTGACCGCATGTGACACGCGCCCACGGAGGGGCCGGGGAAGAGCGCGCCCTGCCAGGGCTTCGAGGGGAGAAAGGGAAGGAAGCGGAATTCTGCGGTCTGCGGATTCCTCCGGAGCGCATTTCAAGGCTTTCCACTTTGGAAGATGCAACTGCACAGAAAAATCGTGCACCTTTGGGACAAATCTGAAAAAAACCCTTTAAACCACCCACCCCCCGCCCCCTCCACAAATAGCCACACAGACTCAACTACGCACAGCCACAAACACAGCCGCACAGACACACTGTCACAACCACAAACAGACACAAACACACAGCCAAAGCCACTGCACACACAGGCACACACATACAGCCACACACACACACACCCACGCACACACAATCACACAGACAAAATGATAAAAATCAGCGGATTATAAAGTGAAAGTTCGCAGCTCAGCCGCTTTAGCGGTTCTGCGTGAAGCACGGTTGCAAGAATGCAGTACAGCCGCCCTCCTCCGGAGACCGCGCGGCACAGTCTGCTCGGCGGCCAGCTCATCCCATTAACCAATCACCACGGCCGGGGGTTCGATTTCCTGCCACGGCACTGTCTGCACCGTGACCCCCATCGGAATAAAGTGGGGGGGAAACGCACACGGAATGCAGACTGCCCACTCTCCTTTTTAGCAAATACAGCATTATCAAAATTCCCAACTAACCATAAAGGTTTTCAGTCGACAAGACCGTAACTAAAGCAACATGATTTTTTTTTTTTTTTTTTTTTTTTTAAAGACAACTACACTGAAAAAGTCACCACAACAAACTGCAAATTGAAGGTTACTGCACCAACGTGGTGGAAAGGCTTCCAGTTTTAATCGGGGCGAGGTGCCTGTCAAAGTGAACGCCAACAAAAGCGGCCAAGGCTGAACAGCGGCCAGGCAGCCCTAAAGGTGCAGGTAGAAAGAGCTAGCCGAGTTAGCCTAGCCTGCAGGTTAGTCTACACAAAGACACAGGCCTATATAAACACAAAGCACCGCTTTGTGGGGGGGGGGGGGGGGAACTAATTGATGAATTAGGCTGGCTCCTATTGGTTCATCAGCTATGCTGACCTATCTTTACCAAGTGACTGTAAACCAGCCTGCGCGCTCATTCAATATGAGCGCAGTGTGAATTAGGCCAGGTGAGGTTACTCAGCCTTCCGCGGGCTTAGCAGCACACACCGGAGTCACATATCCCTACAAACGCGCGCCTATTCTTAGACGCGGCACAATATTTCTGCAGGACAGCAAAATGTCAAACGCCACTGTGGTTGATTGCAGCCGTAAAATGGATGAATTACGGAACAAATCGCTGGGAAAGCGTTGCTTTCCTCAGACCAGGGTCGGTTAACGAAGGAAATTATGGGATGTAATCTGACAAATGCGTTTTTAATTGTTAAAGACGGCAAGGAACTGTGGGGGGGGAAAATTTGCTTTCGGTCGAAAAGCAATGACGACATTTAGAAGCTTGCACGGTAGCAGGCTGATTCAGTAACATGAGCGCAGTTCCCTTTTTCTTCCCTTTCATTTCCTTTTGGCTAGCGTTAGCGTAGCATAAAGGCAATTAGCCACTTTATCTGCAGACTAATACTGCCCTTAGCAGCCCTTTGGACTGTGTATTTACCTACCTGTGTGAGAGCCCGCACACGAGCCTCCGGGCACAGATATTCAGTTACGTTCCCATTTCCATTTCAAACAGGGAGGCTAAAATACCCACTGTCACCTTAGGCCAGGATGTCGGGTCAATTGTGCTCAATGGCCTAACGTGACGTGGCAGCAGGCCTGCAATCACCTTTCCTGCACAACGCATCTGGGACACAGAGTGTGTGGTTCTCCCCCCCCCCCCCCCGACACTTTTCACAATCCAGGTCCTTCATGACAGGGATAAGTAAAATGTAACATTTTTTTTTTTCTCCCTAGCCTGGAGCAAGAGCAGCAGATTTTTTGCAAAGTGAGCCAGGAAACCCCTCTGGCACGCTTTACACGCGATATGTCACATCGCTTTGTTTGCAGCAGTTCCATTCACAGTGTCTCCGGCAGAGTTTCACAGAGAACAGGCCGTGTTCTTTCTGTCCGTATTACTGAAGCGAAAGTGAACCCTGTTAGAAGATCACAGCTAACGGTTTTAAAGGGCTGAGCTCTGAAGAGCCATTGAGAGTCAGGGAAGGCGCCTACATCCACTTCCTCATCACAATATGTTCATGTTAGGATTAGTACAACAATACCCAGTGATCCTGTGATGTAGGCATCATTACTACTCCGATACAGTATTAGAGCTACAATGGTAAAAGGTAGCCCTGGTACTTCCTGTTCCTGATACAGGGCACAGTAGGGCCACTCCAGCACAAATCAAGGTGCCCCGTCCCTTGCAGGGCAACTCTGCTCACAGCCCTGTCCTCTGTGGGAGACGTGCTCAGGAGGAAATGACTGAGGAAAAGAGGTGAGGACTTTGAGCACTCACAGATGCGGTAGCGCCGTGAACCTCCTTTCACACGGAGAGGCTGCAGGCCCAACATCACGACCGTCTCCGTGACGTCGCGTTTCACACAGCCTCTGAGGCACGGCGGGTCTGATGAGATACCGACCTGCGCTGCGGGTGGCAACGGCGTCGTGATTAGGCCCAGAGGCAGCGTGGGAAAACGAGTTTACGCGGCGAGCGCCCGCTAACAGGAAGGTCACGAAGACCTGACAGCCTGCTACAGAGTCTCAGTGACATTTCTGTGTTATTAAACTGCAGGCACACCGATAAGTGATTGCAGCTGAACCTAGAGGCTGACTACAGCTCAATGCAGTCTAAGGTAACCTTGAATCTCACGACTGACGCTCGAATCTTGAGACTGCTGTGTGACAGCAATTTCAAATCTATGCTGTTACCCTGTTCAGCACGAGCAAATGAACAGCAGGAGAACCCAAAAAAAAAACACTTAATTCCTGTTGTCATGCCAATGGGTTAAAGGAGCGACAGATGCAAAATCTAAAATCAAGCCAACGCTGGAGGTCGAAACACAAGTCACAATGAGAAGAGAGAGAACCTGAGCACTGAGCAGTACTCACTTAAGTAAAATGATCTGTCATTAATTACAAGACTTTAAGTGTCACAAGCTAAACACACAGGCAGCCTAAGCAAGCTTGCTAAAAGGCAACATCTGCAGCCAATCGAAGAGCGGATTTCACTTTTACCCAATGACGAGGACGAAACGCGCACAGCGCATGCAGTCACGCTGACGGTCTGCCCCTTAGGGGATCCATCCAGCAGAATGACCTTGCTGTGGCAAGGACATCGTCAACAGAAATCTATTTTCCTTCTCATATTTACGCAAATCCGTCGTAAGAACAGTGCACTGCAGCTCAAGCCAGACAATTGGCACAATCCATTTCACTGACCAAAGAGATGGAGGTTAGGGTAACTGGGGGGGGGGGGGTGAGGGGAGGTGGAGCATTAACAGGGCATGCTCAGTCAACCTACCCTGTATAGACGAAGGTTAATAAATATATAAAATTTCTGAACAACCCCAAATAATTTTAGTTTAACCTACTTCCAAAGAGCAACAATCATCAATAACATTTGATGCAGTTTTTTACTGTTTTAAATACTCACAGTCCACTGAGAAAGGGTAGGCCGCCTTGCAGATCAAAATTATAGGGCAAGTGAAATCTGAACGCTTGAAATGCTCAATAACTGCTTTTTGCCCTTCTGCCTCAGAACAATGCCAAGTCTGCAATTAAGAACCCGTCAAAAAGATTCAGACTCCGATTTATTCCACACTATAATTCAAAAGACAAGGGCCATTACAGAGTCCTACTCTTGCACTCTGTAGCGGCCATGTTAAAAAAAATAAAATAACCCCAAAAGCACTTTAAACACAGCCTATAACTGTATTTATTTGCAACCGAGTAAGGTACAACTGTGACTTTAAAGTTATGTTCCTCATTTTCCACATGAATGAAGTGCAACTTCAGGCCAGACTCTACTGAAAGCCAGGCCACAAAGCCCATTTCAAACATACATGGATTTATTAAAGCTTGCGAACGCTCATGTAGTATGATCACAGAAAAAGAAGACTAAGAGAACGGCAATATGTTTTACAGCGGAAATTATGGGCATTGTCCACAATAAATATTAAATAATTATTTTCACAGTTTATCGCCCAGGGCTATGTCGTTTCCTACCAATAAGCTACAGTTCATACATAACAACACTGATTGAAATGACCAAGATAAGGTCAATTCATTTTAAGTGTATACAGAAAATGCTAACAAATGGTGTTTCGACACCAAGTCTTCACAGAATCCACTTCAACTTAAAAAACAGAACAGGAAAACATAAAGCTTAAAAAGTGAAATGGAAAGACACAGATGAAAATATATTTCTGGTAGTTTGTCTTAACATAGGAACTGAACATCAATGGGAAAAACTGAGTGAGCAGAATAAAAAATCCAATTATAAATTTCAGGAAGCTGTAAATGTATGATGTCAGTAGCAGTTGCAAAATTATTAACAAAATCTATATAATGGTCATACAGATTGTATTATTTACAGTATGGCTGAAAATGTCATTCATAATACATGCAACTGCATAGGAATCTATTGACTCAATGCAAAATAATTCCAGATCAATAACTAACTCATTTAAATACTACTACACATTATGAATCCATAATGACATTCCCTCGATTGCTTTTCCCTTAATTCAGTTCTCATAGACATGCACTTCCAGTCAGGAGATGCAACTTCAAATTTAAATTGCTATTCATTAAAATATATATCATAACAGGATCTTCGCCAAAATGCTCAATTTTCACGAAACACTCATCACTGCATTGCGCTTTCCTAGACAGACGTGTATTGAGACCTGTTGAATCGTGTTTCATAAGAGCTTGCGGGTCTGCTCGTATCTGGAAAACTTCCAATGAAACGGGCAGGTTTGTGACAGTTACAAGCTGCAATGATTATTCACGCACCATTGACTAGTCAGCACCTAACACTCAGGATGACAGCCGTAACTGAATCACTATGACATGGTGACAGTGTATGTAACATGGTGACCAGTCTAGTCTCTCACATTAAGAGTAGCTGAAACTACCGCATCATATAAATTCGGAATTCTCCAGGATGACGTCCAAACCTGAGCATGCCTTGTTGGAATTCAGAATACAAGCATCCATGAATTTCCAAATACCCAGAGTGGACAGAACTAAGCTTTAACTCAAGGTAATAATGAATGAAATAACTGTCACTTCTTCCCTAGCTACCAAAAGCAAACCTTAAGTTCATTCAATAGTATGCCCCACAATACACGGAAATAAAAAGGTGAAGATTTCCAGTACCCCGAAGAGCCTTGCCAAGTTTTTTTCTTTTTTTCGTTTTTAAATTATGCAGCAAGGTATGGCAGTTCAAAGATTAAAACATGCATACGTTAGTCAGTGGATTTTCATTTGTTTCCCGCAACAACAATCTGTGTGTCCTTCATTCCGTTGAAGGAAATGCTATCACGTCTTGCTTATGTATCTCCTAAAATGGCCTTCCTGACTTGTGTACTTATTATTTTATGTTCGTAAGTTAATCAAAAGAGAAATCGCAAGCTTGGACACCGTGCGTGTTTAGCTTCCTCTTAGGGATATTTTAGGAGAAAATAAAAATGTCATCGCGTAGTTGACAAGCCGATTGTTCCACGTAACTTACTGTTTTTATATTCCACTCCGGCTACCCAGAATTCTGATCTCACTACCGTTTGTCATCATCATTCAATTTAAAATGAGCTACATTGCAACATTAAAGACATTTTGAGTATACACACGAACGGCTCTATCGAAACACTGATAAGTGCTGTCAAAAGTAGCTAGCTAGCTATCGAAGCTGTCTTAAGCTAAGGCGTGTCTTTCTCGGCACCTGCCGCTGACACATTTTCAATCTCACCCCTAGGTGTGTGGCAAACGACGACATTTTAAACGTCACTCAATTTTAATACTACGGTGTCATTCGGGTTCGCGATCTGCGTGGGAATAAGGTTACTTCCACGTTACCTCCATAGTAATAAGCCAGCTAAGATAAGTACCAAACGCCAGGTAACGTTAATAGGCGAACTGGTGAACCTGACAGTCTACAGTCTACTTGCTAGCAAGCTCTAGATTATGACAGACAGTCACTACTTTTCGAAGCTAAAGCAAGCAAAAACATAGCTAGAAAGCTAGCGAAGCTGCGTGGTGTTCATACAAAACTAGGCAAAAGGCAGACTATTAATGTTATCCAGCTCACGCATTTTTATGCACGTCTACAAAGTGCTAACTACAAATTCAACATGACAAGGTTTCACATAGCTAGCTAGTTTATGTTCCTGTAACCCGGCCTTGAGCCGGACAACAGTGCGGAAACCGCTTTGGGTAGTCTAGCTAGGTTAGTTAGCTAGCTAGCTACATTGTGTCAATCACTACAATCACCGAAGCTATGCAAAATCTTTGCAAACATTCCCCGAAACGAACGATTAACTTAGCTACAGAGTCAGCGAAGTGAAATAATGTCAAACGCTCAACCGGCTTTCGTAAAGCTTACTAGCGTCAGCTAAGGTCGGCTAGCAGGCTAGTTAGCCAAGATACCTATTAGGCGGTGGTTAGCTAGATACTAGCTAGTTAGCGAGATAGCGAAACGGACGAAGAATTTTCAGCCTATTGCGTTCAACCAGCCAGTTAAGTTCTCTTACAATGGGGGTTTTCTGGTCGTACATTTTTCAAATATTACACCATTCATACCTGCAGGTGCTCCTGGAAGCGGATAGGCAGGATCTGAGCCATGGCGGTTCCTCTCAGCTCTCACTCCTCCTGGATCTCCTATTGCTAACTACGGCTTCTTCACTCAGGTCCGACCCGGACAGCCACAGAACGGCTCGTTAAGGGTCCAAAAGGAGTAGATGGAAACTCTCTTTTAGATATGAGATGTCGTTCGGCTAACTATTCTGTTTGCCCGTTGATGTTTACTTGTGCTTTTCCCCTGAATGACAATCAGTGGCCGCAGTAGTGAACTCTTGAAACCTGCAATGGCGGCGGAAACAGCTCAGGAGAGAAACAATCCGGAAACGGCTCTGGACCTCAGGGTGGCGGAAGGATACAATTAGTTAAAAGAAGATTGTGACATACACCGTGATCATTTGTACATGTCTGCCTTATATGTTGATACTAAAACAGTAAATAAGAACAAAAAACAACGGACAATGCTACAATTCGCTGAAACTGAAATGTGTGCAAATTACTGACATAACGGATAGAATAGCATAAGAACTATTTCTTTGCGATTCGCCCTTTCATTTTTGCCACATCATTCGTCCTCGTGAACTGACGTCAATTCCGGAGTTTCAATCGGTTGTTCCTCAGTAGGCTGAACGGGGGTGGTTGCTAAGGTTGTGATGCCCTGGTAGTGTTTTATTGTATCAACACGAATGAATTAGTCGTGCTTTAACTGAAGACGAAAAAACATACACAATCGTTTCACGAAGATTTTGATCATATCAAATAAGATATTTCATCTGGCAAAACTGTAGGCTAGCTAAAACTAATTCGACTAACATTAAAACCTATTTCTGCGAACATCTAACGGTCGTTGGGTATGTAATACTGTATAGCTAATTTCGTTGAAGTGATCCTGACTGTATCTAAAACGGGCACCATTGCAGAAAGTATTGGAACTGCCTGGGAAACGGTGACGTGAAGATGCCAAAGCTCAAACTACACCTGTCCCCTTCTGAACCGAGTCGATTGCGTCATATTTTTTATGTTCTGAACTTGTCCCTACGGTTCGGCTGCATTCCATGACGCACAGACAAAATATTAGAAATTGAATTTATTTCTAGAGCTTACAATAAAACTTGTTTGAGGATTCAAAAATACAAAGCCGAGTGACAAAAAGTTACTATTAAAGCGGAAACTGAGGTTACTAATGGAATAGACTTGGGACCACAGACTGTAAGGTTGGGACATGGGACTTCTTGGAAACTCGAGGCTACAGGCAGTGCATTCCAACAATGCCTCGAGCCACTACAAGCTTAATTTTTAAAGCATTTACCCAGCTTGAAGCTTTAAGCTGGGTAAATACTACCCATATACTATACTACCCTCTTTATTAAATGGTAGCTACCTGAATAACCCATTAGAGCCAAACTGAGCATCGTGCCACACTCCGCATCTCTTAAACCCACAACACAATGGATGGTTTTTGCTCAGATTTTGGCCTGCATAATTAAAAAACCTGCTTACATGCAATTAACAACAGTTTATGAATCTCTTTTTTACGGATTGGTTTTCACTCAATAAAAACCATTCAGAATCTCTTTATATATTTGTAAATAGATTAAATATGTCAACAACAGATCAATTTCTGAACCCAGCAACCGCAATGGAGCACAGTAGCCTCCGTCTTGCAGAACTAATGCAGGCAACCCAGGCAGCCAATCCATCTAAAGAGTTGCTATTATGTGTGAGGTGGGGAACACCCCGCTGTCTGAGATTTATCCTACCTGGGTGATGTTTTGGCCAGTTGTGTGTTGCTCTACACATACTCTCAGCTACAGTTATACAGCGGAATGCTATTGAGAATGCTATTGGTTATTTTAACCATTTCAATTCAGTATAAAAATTATGACAGGTGATGTGGAGACATTGTACAGATAGTGTTTTTAATGACATAACAACACTTGTCCCATGACAACTATTTTTATTCTATACAAATCTTCATTTTTTAAATTTCCCCCTTGTATAATGTGAAATGAAAAGGCCATATTATTACTTAGAGTTGTCTACCACTGTAATGATCAGGTGATTCCTCCTAGGTACTCTCACAGAATGGAAATAAAACATTTATTCAGTCACTCAAGGACACTGTAAAACACATAACGTTGGGGATAAGGTCATTTTCAAAGAGGTATGCTTCAAAGAACTGGAGTTAAGGTACAAACACATTCCACATAAGGAAAAAATAAGCCTGCTGATCATAGCAGGTTATATTGTTGAGGTAACCTACTGTCCCATTCAAATTAGGAACAACTACTAGCTTTGTAATGTCCGATTGTTAATAGGCTGAGATTTTATTTAGTTCAGGTCAGGACAAGATCTAAGAGGTGTGTGGCTGTGAAAGATGTGTAAAACAATCATGTAGCAGCATATTTTAAAATAATAGTGGGATGACAGTCTTAATAAATCTGTTTTGGTTTAAATTTGGGTGGGTGTAACATCTGTTGCGTTAGCTGTGTTTTCGGACGCTGAGTTGTTGTGCAAGAATTTTGAAATGGGAAGTTGTGTTTTTGGAAGTGGAATGCCAAAATAGAGTTTGCATGGCAGTTAAGCAATTGTAAAAAAAAAAAAAAGCAATTGTGTATTTAAAGAATTTCACTTCATTTTCAATCAAATCAAATTTTAGAATAGTCATTTAGAAGCACATATATTATTTTAGCTGTAGTACCAGACTTTTTGATGTTCATATAAATGTGACTGTTGTGATTGTTGGCATCAAATTCTGTCTCCTACAATACTTGAATGATAAGGTGTTTTGAACGAAATTCACAGTGAAATGCTGTCAGAAGTCATACTGTATGTGATGACTCAACACCATTGCATCCTGTGTATTTCAAGGCCGCCTGAATCACAGTTTTTCAGATTCAGCAGTCCACCCCGCTTATTTTTCAGGGGTGAAAGGTGAGGAATGCGATAAAAGGGGTAGTTTGCCAAAAATGGAATGCCCTCTAAAAGCTTGAGTAATGCTCCACTGCTGTTCTGCTGCAATATATGAATACGCTCTCATCTCAGGTAATCTCTTGCTGTTTTATTGCGTAGTGATAAATGACGCAATGTGAAATTGAAAAGCCCGTTGCATATTTTGCATTCCATATATAATTGTACTTTGAAACAAAGGAAAACACAATTTGTTCTAATTAGCAATTAGAATTTATTAATGGGATTAGTGACATTTCCACACAGTTGGTAGTTGATTCATTTTTTGCTTTTTAGCATTTATTGTGCATGTTAGTACTTCCAGTTTGGTCCATATCCACTCAGTCTACCAGACCTTTGCAGTAAAAGTGATTTGTGAAATGTTTTGCCATAAGCATTGCAAAGGGGGTTTCTCCACCTGTCATACATAGGGTAAAGGAATATACCATAGGGAAAATAAATCATAATTATAACACATTTATTTGTTTAGCAAGCCTTTTCATACAGGGTGATTTATATTATTTTCAGTGACATATTAGCAGTGTCCAGCACTGTATAAACAGCTGTTATCTAGGATAAGTATTCATGAGTTCATGAGTGCATCAGTGTCCCACCCTGGATTTGCTTATGCATCCTGTTCCCAGCCACTATGCTACATCATGGATTATCATGCATTATAAAGGGCAATCATGGATTATAAAAGTTAAATTAAAATGATTCTTTCTTTCAACATTGTGTTTAATTTATTCAGTACTACCAGGATCCTCTGGTACACTATGTTTCTGCTCAGAGGAACCGCCGTTCCCCAGGGTCTCCCAAAGGCTCTGATTGGCCACCGATGTCTGTCTAGGCATGCCTGTGGTCACCTGATGGAGCCCTTAGTGCATCTTTCCCAGCTGTGTCTCCAGGAAGAAGGCTTACTTCACGTCTGCAAAGAGAATGCGGTCATCGCAGCACTACACAGCTGGGGAATCACTGCACAGCACTGAGCGAATCAGAATGGATGTGCAACCATGGAAACGGCTTCAGCCCTGCCTCTTAAGCACGAGGTCTCATGGGCGTGAACACTGTGTCAGCCGTGGAATGATGGTGTGGCCAAGCCGGCAAACCCTCAGGGATGTAGTTCATACCATTTGATGCACAGTCGACAAAAAACTGTACTGTGCTTTATCAATAATAATGATTATGACTAACAATACTGAAGTAATTATAAGCAGATGCTTGATTAGCCATATTTGGAATTTTTCCATAAATCATAAGAACTCCCAACACTTTGCAAAAACAATATTGATACATCGTGGGTTTTTTATGTACCACTTGACAGCATATTATAGCCTACTCCTTTAATGCCCTGGAAAAATTTTGCCTTTCCATTTGCACATGGCAAAAGAGAGGATGTTTGCTTGTTCAGCAGCAAGTAAAATATTGTACAGAAGTTCAGATGAGGAAATATGGGCTGTTTAAAACACTGTTCAAAGTCATCCTGTAAATAATTTCTCAAACCGATCGTTGCTACCAGTAGTACGAGTTTAGATTGCTTTACAACCATGGCTTAGCAGAAGCCACCTGCTGGGATTGCTCACTTTAATATAGTGAGATTTACGATCTCCTGACACCGTTCTTAACTTCTTTAATGCAGGCTCCATGGACTCTAAAAGTAGATTAACTGGTTGCAGTGCTAAATTACACAGTTGAAGCGACTCATTTCATGGGCGAAATTAAAACTGATGAGGTTTTTTTTTCCTTTTTGCAACTTTTATGGAGTCGGTCATTTGCAATGCTGCAGCAGATTTGCCACAGTATTCAGTGTCTGACAAAAGATTTCTTCTAAGATGTTAATTGTCTTTGGTTGATAGCGCAGAAAAACATTGTGTTCGGTTGTCTCGGATCACTTGAATAACCCGAAAACCAGATGTCTACTGACTGAAGAAAGGGGCTTATTTGAGTAACGGTGTGAGCGCTAAGACAGGGAATCCCCATGTTTCAAACAGTCAGGTGTTCCTGTGGGGGTGGAACTGTTGTCCATACCCGGCCCAGTGACTCTGGGCAGACTGGTGAAGTCACAGCTGCTGATGCTTCCTTTCTGCTTCCTAGTGCACTTCCAGCTGCTCTGCTGGGGACATACAGCCACAACAGACAATCTTCTGAAAGTCTTTATTCAGTGTAAGTCCTGAGTCACGATCACACAGGAAAATGCTCAGTGTTAAATCTTAGGATGATATTCATGGAATCCAGTCCTATGGGATGTGTCTGATGTATGACACTTGTTATGATATAGTTTTTCTGAATGTCTTATGCACAGTAAAATGTCCAGTGTTAATTCAATTGTAAAAGAGTACATATTTGGTCCCTATCGGACTCATGCACTCTTTTAGAGTTGAATTAACACTGGACACTTTACTGTGCATAAGACATTCAGAAAAACTGTATCATTTCAAGTGTCATACATCAGACACATCCCACAGGACTGGATTCATTCAATATTCAACCTTTATTTTGACTCACAGATGAATGCGTGCTTTCCTTTTTCCATTTTAAACACAGCATATTGAGGTAACATTATATTAATTGGTACAATAAAGCATTTGTGTTTATTTGTAAGTAAAAGTTAAGGGAAAAATGTTGAATGCCGGACAAGTTGTTTGGCTTTGCTAAATAGCTTGTGTTGACGAGGCACATGGACTTTTCCCTGAGATTCTCACAAGGCTTTTTACAACTTGGTTCACTAAGTTACTTAGAAATAACAATAAAGCTGTATGCTGTGTGCTACTGTTTTTCAGCTCAGGGAATACTGAAAATTTGCTGCAGAATTTTCAATCTCAGAATGCATAACTGCAGCCCTGCTCCTGTGCAAAGCAGGCCACAGGGGCTTGAAATGAGATGTTTCATGTCCAGTACTGGCTTCAGACCCGGTTCTCTGTAAAGCTGCTTTCTGATAATGCCCTTTGTGAAAAGTGCCATACAAATAAACCACAAGAAAGACCTGAACAACCCACTCTCCTACAGCAGATCTGGCTATTTATTCGAAGCTGCGTATATAAAACAGATTTTTTTTAGGACAGGACAAATTAGATATGGAACAACATCAGGTCACAGGTCACAATTATAATATGCCAGCCAATGACACACCAACTAAACCAACCCCATCTGAAGCAATCATGTGTGAGGAAAAATAGTCCTAGGACTTCTACGACATTAAGATCATCATATTGAAAGTGTTAAGGCAGCAGAGGGTGTTGGTGCATCCAGGCTGGGTAGCGACACCATACATGCAAAATAGATGCGGGACAGAGGACTGAGGTGGGGAGGGACTGGAGGTCAAAGACTTTGCAGGGGGACAACCGAGAGTCCTTGTATGGCATGTGACTCTAAAGGAGGCCATTGTGCAAAGATCACAATTCTGTCACGTTATACTGTCAAGGCTTTCATGATCTCCAAGGCACTCAGTACACCCATGATATAGGCTCCCGATTGCAGGCTGACCAGATGTCCTCTATTAACCGGACAGTTATTCCTTTGAGACCACAAATATCCATCCAGGTGGGATTTCTAAATACCTAAAATGTCCAGTTAGATTTTCCATAGACCTTATATAAACAAACAGCCTAGTATTATGTTCATAATGCCCTCCCGTCCCATCCTCTTTTATTAAAATCCATTAAAAATTGTCACTCTAGCCAGAGGTTACTTTCAATACATTTTCCCCTTTAATGATCAAGACAGAGAATGTGAATGTTACCCTCATTTCTACATATACTAGGAAGATAGGAAGATACACTGGGTGAGTTCGTTGATAATTGTATTTTACACAAGGACACACATGTGCTCTGAACTTGCCTCGAAGCAAACTATACATTCACACTGGCACAAATAGTTCGTTCTTCTGGTAAATTCTACTGCTAACACAAATTCAAAATAGGCTTAAAGCCAAGGGTAGAGTTAATTACCAAGTGTAAATATCCTGAACTATATCTCCATAACGACTTTTTAAATGAGTGGTAAATTCTATGCATTGGACTTCCTTATTCCAGTCGCTGTATTATTTCGTCACAGCTCAGCAAATCACTGCTTTGGCTGAACTTCAGTGCCATCTAGGGGCTAAATATAATTTCGTTTTATTCTCACGTAAAATATGATGAGAATGGAGATTAATCTGTGTGTAAGGGAATTTTTGCAGGGAACACTTTTCTTTAAAACATTTGAACACTTTGAAGATTTTAAATTTAATACAATTGGTCCTCGTCTCGTTTCAAAATAGTTCAGTGCAGTAACAAACGGTATCTGAGCCTCATTTAAAATCCACAGAGGTGTCCAAGTGGCTCGACCGGCTGCCACCAGACAGATGACATCGCGAGCTTGACCTGGCGCGCACTGGGCTTCACACAGAACAAGAAGCATTTTTAGTTTGGCCCGAATGAGAGGTTCAAGAAATAATTTTCTTATACCGAAGCGTAGGTATCGCTGGTTATTTATCCATTTATATTTGAAACAACTGGGAAAAACTATGCTGATTGTATGGGGAAACGGTACTGAAATATGTACCAGCTGAGTTCGTCCCTCAAGTTTGTGTTGAACGTTAACTAGCTTGCTAACATTAGCTAGTAATGTTGTAAACAGTTATCAGTTATCTATCTAAAAATTTTATCGCCCGCATTTGATTTGTTTTACGTTATGCTTTGAGTGGTAAATATGTCACCATAGCTAGTTAGGTAAGGATAAATCAACAACATATACTTAACGTCAGGGTCAAGATAGCTTGAAGCTGATTAACTTGGCAACGAATGTGCAATATTATGCTAATGGTAACTGTCATTAGCAACCTGTCACTTTTCAACTTCACTTTGAGCGGAGTTTAGAGATCAATTTTCAGTTAAAATGCATAAGGTAAATAGCAATGCAGCAAACAAAGCATTCACTCTGTAATTATTTTAAAATGTAAAGATCTAGAGATTAATCGCGGTTTTATGTTTCTCAGGTTATTATTAATCGAGGAACTGCTGGAATAAGATTAATTAATTAATTCCATCACTAAAATGAAAAGGAATTTGAGCGAAACTTTACCCAGACCCACTGCTGGTAAGATAGTCACATTGTGTTAGCTAACTCATTTTATGTAAACATGTAACAATGTAAAAAAAATAAAATAAAAAAATTTTTTTTTTTTAATTGAAGATAATTGCAAGGTATATCCCAGTACAGCTAATCTATTATGGAAAACAAATTGTACTTAAAAAAATAAAAACAAAAACAATGTATAGCCTACACAAGAAAAATCAGTTATTAACACTTTAATAGAATCCTTGTAATATAAAATATTTTAAAACTGCTAATTAAAGTCAGTGTTGTTCCTATGTAGGTTGTCTGTCTGTGCCACTGTTTAATCAAAAGAGAAGAAGCCGGCTACCTTTGACATCAAATCCACCTGAGAATGAATTCTGTCGGACTGCCAGCAATGAATTTCATCCAGCAGAGAGCTTGGCTTCTCCCTCGATGTCATCAGGTAACATGGCACGCAGCCATATTGTATGAATTGTTGCCAAGTTGTGTAACAGCGCTGTAACAATCATGTACTTGTTTACACTTATGTTATAATCTCATTTGCACTAGATGACGCTAAAATACAGGGAATTTGCTAATTCAGTCTAGCACTTTCTCTCACACAGCAGCATCCAGAAAAAATAACATTCAAAAGACAGTCTCAAATGTAAGCAACTATTTCCTCAGGGAATTCTGGGAACTCTGATGGCAATGCCCCAAACTACATAATGTCTGCTGGGCAAAACAGTCCGTGGAGCAGGCAAGGACAGCTGAGCAACAGACCAGCAGCCAGCTCTGCGGGAAGAGGCCTTGCGCCATTAACACATCCCAGTAGAACTGGAAACGTGGGGTAAAGATTATCGTCAAGTATCCAAAATATTTTAGATAAGATTTCTGAAGCCCTGAATATACATACACTACATGGCCAAAAGTATGGGGACACCTGACATCCAACATCTCATCCGAAATTATGGTAATTAATATTGAGTTGGTACCCTTTGCTGCTATAACAATCTCCACTCTTCTGGGAAGGCTTTATACTAGATGTTGAAGCATTGCTGCAGGGATTTGCCTCCGTTCAGCCAGTAGAGCAATAGTGAGGTCAGGCACTGATTGGGCGATCAGGCCAGGCTTGCAGTTAGCTTTCCAGCTGATCCAAAAGATGTTGGATGCAGTTGAGGTCTGGGCTTTGTGCAGGCCAGTCAAGTTCTTTCTCACAGTTCTATATGGGCCTCGCTGTCTGCCCGGGGGCACTGTCATGCTGAAACAGGAAAGGGCCTTCCCCAAACTGCTGGGGAAGCACAGAATCATCTAGAATGTGATTGTATGCTGATGGATTAAGATCTGCCTTCAGTGGAACTAAGGGGCCTAGCCCAAACCATGAAAAACAGCACCAGACCAAGGGGTATCCATATACTTTTGGTCATATTGTGTAGTGCATAGATCTGTCTTATAAAAGTGATTATTGTTTAAATATTTGTTTAAACGTGCAACATTTTGCTTGGAATGTACCATATCTATACCAACATCAAGCAACATTATCCTTTGTGATGGTCAATACATATATCACACTTTATTCATTAAAATAAATACCGCTTGACTAAAACTAATTAATTACAGGACAAAGCTTTGAGCGACAGTTCCCCTGTCCCCTGTTCCCCCAGCAGATTTATTCCATTTAATGTTAAGTTGGTTTGCAGTCTTCTTGAAATAATGTGCCCGTCTTTAATTAAGCGCCTAGTAATTGTTTCAATTCGGTGTTGCAGACCGCAAATGGGACAGCCGGGATCAACGGGTTGGCAGGGCCCCAGTGCACAGCCCGGCGCCAAACCGTGCAGTTTCCCCGACAGCAGGGGAAGCGTTCAGTACCGGTCCCAACCTTCCCACACTTACGTGCAATCAGGCCAGCAGTCAGTGCCCAGACAGCCAGGTCTCCAAGGATCCTTCCGTCCACTGCAACCGCAAAGACCGGTGACCACGCCGCCCCCGCCGCACCCGCCCGCTGCAGGCGGCCAATGGCAGGACTCGACCTGGAAGTTTAAGACCGCTGCGCACAGCGGTCAGTTCAAAGAAGATAACCCGGTTCTTCCCACCAAAAATGCCACCCGGCCTCAGGTAATGAGAAGCCGAATGTTGAGTATTTCAAAACGTTTTTGGTCATAGAGGCAGAGGGAATGAATTGCATTAGCACAATGACACATTGAAGGATAATAAAGAACGGTCTAAAGGTATTGTAGTCTAGCATGACTAACCAAACTATCCAGGCACGGAAAAACTTGATTTGCCTAATGTCAAAGCTAATTCCCACACACAGAGAGAATTCTGAAGTGCTCCATCATCAGAGATGCTGTATATGCTGTCATATTGGTTAGCGTGCTACAATTTAGCATTTTTGCTACTTGTATTTAGCAGAAATCAGCTGTGTTGCAGATTAAGCTGGCGGTGGACAGTTCCCTGCGCGTCCTGACCACGGTCATCGGGGGGATGAAGCACTGGAGCCAGTACAAGGACAGAGTGGCCTGCTTGTTTGAGGTTTTCGGTGGGTTCCCTCAGCTCTGCCTGGCTGACATGCAGATGAATGTGTTTACACGGTACAGTACATAAAAGGCTGAGGTGGGTCTCTTCAGCTTTTACGCGATTCTAATCGCTCCCCCCACCCCCCCTTCTCCAGCGACTCTCGACTCTGCAGTCACGGTCGGTAATCACGGTGCAAAGAGCTTCCTCTTGAGGGACGGGAAGGATGTTGTGCGCTGCGTCTTCTACGAAACTGTGAGTCTTTAACCACTTCCTCTGGAAGCGCTGCTCTTGTGAGTTAATAATTCAAGGGCATCAAAGAATGTCTGTAGACTCCTCTTCTAGAGAGCCAACCAAAGGGCATTGCAGATCAGCTGTAGCCTCCTTTTATCGAGCCAATCAAAGGGCATCACAAATCAGCTGTGGCCTCCTTTTATCGAGCCAATCAAAGGGCATCACAAATCAGCTGTAGCGGTCTTTTACAGAGCCAATCAAAAGGCATTACAGATCAGCTGTAACCTCCTCCTACTCCTATAGAGGGCAACTTAAAGGGCGTTACAGATCAGCTGTAGCCTTCTTTTATAGAGCCAATCAAAGGGCATTACAGATCAGCTGTAGCCTCCTTTTATATATTCTGTAGCCAATCAAAGGACAATGAAACAATGAAACAATGGCTGTAGCCTCCTAGTAAGAGTCAATTGGAGGACCTTCCTTTGTTTTCCTGCTGTGTGTGTACATATAAACACAGGCTGACAGCGGGGTCTCTGGTTGTCATCTTGCTCATGCAGCAGTGTTGATACGTTCTCTGCGCACTCAGAAGAGAAATCCACTCGGCTTGAATTAGTCATGGCTTTCCTCATGAATATTACAGAGGGTGCTAAAAATAAGCGTCTGAATTTAAAAGCCAGCTGCAGAGCAAGTGAAGCGAGTGAAGCTCAGCGCAGCTGCAGCGAGAGGTAGCACGCACCCCTCCCCTCGACCCCCCCCCACCACCCCGCCCTCTCATCCCCCCCACCCCCTCGCCCCCCCCCCACGCAGGACCGGGACCTTCCCAGGCTGATCCGGGGCCAGGTGCACCGCTGCGTGGGGAACTACCACGGGGGGCGGGACCTGCTCACCTGCGTGTCGGTCAGACCCGCCTCCCCCTCAGAGCAGAGGAACGCCCAGGAGTCGGTGAGGGCGTCGGACGCGGAGATGAGGCGGCTGCTCCAGTCCTTCAGCGAGATCTGACCTGTAGGGGGAGGGCAAGGGGGGCGTGGCCAGCGGCAGCTCAACATTTAATTGGTTAAGAAGTGTTCCAAACGCAAGAAAACCCGAATCAGTTTCTCTGCATAACATGATTGTTTTCCTAATATGAGATTTTTAGGAACTGTTTGAATGTTGTTCACATTAAATATGTTATATTTATATATTTATTTATGTTCTCTTTTAGCATCAGATTTCTGTCAGATCTGCACATTCCATTGCAGATTTCACAGCTGATTAATATAATTGAATATGAAGGTTAATATATACTGTGTAGAGCCATATATGGAATGGGGGAAAATGCACATCCGTGTGATTCCTCATTAAGTCCCACTGTTTTTTCATACATACCTGTTCATATGCTCAGATCTGTTTGTGTCGAGTCAGTGAATAAAATGTTTTCATCAGTGATCAGTCTGAACAGTGGTGGGTTTGTTTTTAACCATTGAGAAAAAAATAAAAATATCTTTGTGGTTTAGGAAACATTTTATTACAAAGGATATCCACAGAACAGCTAACAATGTTAAGTTTCAGGGGTTAAACACATGTTGATGAGGTAATATTTTAAAATATATATTTCAAAAGGACATTTTAGAATGAAAAGTGAGCTCACACAATTTGTTTTATTTACAACCAAAAGATACAATGGAAACTCATTACATCTAATCTACAAAACAGAGTTCCACCAGTGTTAAGACTATACATACAATGTTCAACACACTTAAAAAAAATTATCTGCAACAATCAGAGTCAAAGCACAGCCAGTGAGGTTTTGACAAGTTTAACATCATCATTGTGGGTGATTTTCTTTTATTATTTTAACAAGTTTCCATTTTATATTAGCCCATCCACCCAGAAGGCTCCATTAATATTTCCCATTGTTAAGACAAGTAACCATGAAATTGAGGACAGCGCAAAAAACAGTTTGGAGCAGGGGAGATCGTGTGATAATGTTGAGTCTGTGGTGCTCTACAGCACACTGCTTGATCCATTAAATTATCCTTGAACACAGTTTAAAAAAGGAATTTGCAGAACAGATTAAAAAAAACTTGCATTACCTCCGCTAACGAGGTCATTAATTTCGCCATGCTTAACACATTACAGGGTAACTGATAACTACAGGACACGTTCAATTTGTACGGCCACAGTTCTCCCATGCAGAGTCCTATGCTAAGGTAAATGAATGCATTAAGAGCACGTCGTGACCTTTTTAATAGAGTGATTACGGTGATTTATTCCACGTAGCTAATTGACAAACGTGCCAGGGCGCGATTTAGCGCGAGAAGAGTACCGTCACGTATTCCGAAACACCAGGACTGCGGTAGCATTTAACTCTGTTAAAATCATGTTCTTTCTACACAGTACAACTGCAAACATTTACGAAAATGTACCACACACACACACACACACAGGAATGAAACAAAACCAAGTATGCTTATCGTTTCACAGAACAATACACAGTTTTTCCAGAAATCGATGACAACCTGAACAGTATTGAAAGTTGCAGTTGTTACTGTATGAAGGCACAAGTCGGTTGGGTTTAAGCAAGTTTATCCAAACTAGGTACTGTGAACCAACCCCAATGTCATCTGCTATTCAGCAAATAGCACTTGCTTTTCTCTACCTTTTCCCCTGAAGTACATTGCTCCTGAATTATTCTGTAGTTTAAGACCATCCCTTAACAGAAAGCCTACTGATTTGGATTTTAAATGCGTTCTTCCTTCAGCACTTGGCAAAGGGTCGATATAGATGTATGTCATGCCTACGCCAGTCAGTGAAAAATCAATTTACACAGTTTTGAAGTCATTACGTGTATTTATTTAGTCACATGATAGAATTTCTTTCTTTATACTTTGAAAAGACTGGATTTTCCGAAGGCAGGTGACGTGGATTTCTGGTACTTCTCTTTGACAGTTAGGTTGGTCTACTGACATTTTCAGGTTTTTAAAAAGAAATCACTGGTACATGTTGTATGAAGTTTGGCCGTGCAGCCACAAGACATTTAAAATGCACATAAAATATGTATAAGTTATTATTTCACCTTCAATTTCTTCCCTTCTCAAATGCCCCACAACCGCAGCGTTGTTAGATACTGCAGCTGGTCTCAAGTCCAGACACTATGTACAACAAAAACTCTTTTAAATCTCAGAACACAGCACATCCGTTCAGCACAGTCACCGATGTAATGAGCACCTTTATCCCTTTCCAAGTTCACATCCATCTTCAGATCCATTTTGTCAAATTTCCTTCTCACCGTTTTTCAATTCAGTCCATGTTCAGTCCACTGAAGTGTTTTTCACCAATAAAAAGATAATTAAAATTTTGAAATATTTTCTGTTAGTTTTTTTTAAAAAAGCCCCTGAAAAGTTTCTTCTTCTTTCACCTCAAAGTTTCCTCTTTCTGCTGTCCCCTCCACGCACTAAACGCATAAACTCCCTGATAGCAGAGATTATTCTGGAATGTTAGATTTACAGCCCATGCATTATAGCAGGCTATGGTACGCTACGGTAACCCAAAGCAGACATAAGTCCCTTACACCTACAAATGACAGTCAAAAATTATTTCATGTACTGTACAAGGGGCTGGTACACTTCCAGATATTGGTCATTTATTGTTCTTGGTCTGTTGTTCACAATCTTTGCACGTCAGGCAAAGACATCTAGTCCTTCAAACAGATTAGTATATTGATAAAAAAAAAAAACTGAAGTATAAAAATAACAATAACTTTTTTGTTGCAATGTGATAAAATAGTTAGGTGAGTTTGATTGGCAGGCAGATACAAAATCCATTTCATCCCGTAAAGTAAAGAATTGTGGAAGCAGTATTTTGCATGACAGATGAAAACGTGTACTTTGGGTGTGTTACACACACTTGCGTTCTAAAGAGTCACCTGCAAATGTTGTCACTATAAAATGGTGGGCAGAGGGGTGGGAGATAAGTGCTCCTTGGGTGCATATTTGGCAAAGAAAGGCAGGAAGAGGGTGAGCATGACTCCCACTATGGCCAACATGTAGCCCCAGCCGATTTGGCACTCTCCCGCGTAGTAAATGCCGGAATCCCCACAGAAGGACTTCACCAGGGCCGAATTGAGTCCGAAAGGATACACCAGCAGTCCAGACGCCATGATGAAAACTGGAGGACAAAACAGAGAAGGAAAGAGAAGGATTTCAGTCACAGGGAAAAAAGTCGATGCTCAGTGCCGGTAAACGAAAAGGTTGCAGGTTCAAATCCAAAGCTACTTACGCCCCTGGGCAAGGCCCTTCACTAGAATTAAATCAGTGTGTTTCCAGCTGTGGAAATGTATAACGTGTCGAGTGTGGGGAAATTGTACGTAAACCACCCTGAGTGTCCGTTAAGCAAATTAATAATAAATAAGAGAGCAGGGTGTGTCGTTTTTTTTTTTTTTTTCTACTGGAAAATTCGTTGTCAGTCCACTAGATGGCAGTAGAGGCTATCCATCATGTGAACAGAGTGATAATAGATCAGTCTTTTGGTTTAATCAGCTGTCTGCTGTTTGTGAGGTGGTAACAGATCAATCAGGAGTTTGGATGGTTTCAGCTACCCAAACCAGGGGACTGAAATTCTTGGAATAGCGACAGCTTTTTATTGTTTTAATGAAAAGGGAGCACAGATTGGATTTGAAGCAAAATGAATCACGTTCACAAAAATCCATTAAGTGTCTCACAAAAAAAACATGTCAAAGATGTACTTGAAACGAAGGAGCTCACTATCGCCGGCTTTTAATAGGCACCATCACTTCTTTCACGGCCATTAGGAAATTGAGTCACCTGTGTGCAAAGCCAAAGCACCAAAATATCTACTGACTCTCGTTCGGTGCCTGTTCGCTTCACAGAATGCAGGGAAGGTCAGGTTCCTCTCAGTCTCTATCGGGATTGAACTGGGGCACAAGGACATGCGAGCATTCCACAGTCTTATTCAATTAACCGCAGCAGCAGCAGAACAGAACGGAACAGAATTGAATTGCCGGACCGACGCTACAGCTTCAGAGTTTCTTTAATCAGAAACACAGTTTCTCCTTCGCGCATGCTTAGCAGCAGGCAGACAGAGCGCAGCACGGACCACCCGCAGGTGGAGCACGCTGTCTTTGTAATTGGCATGATTAGTGACGTAGCTGGAGGTCATGTCTGCAATGGCAAACAATATGCTGGCTAGAGCGTATTTCCAATAGGTCCGTTCCAACAAAGCATGAGGATATGACATTTTCTAAAAATATCTGATCTTTTTTTTTTTTTTTGCAGAATATTGTTCACAGGTCGTCTTAATTTAGTGAATTAGGGCCAGCAGGCTGTGGGTGGTGGAAGCAGGTTAATGTGCTCTGGCCTCCCCTTGTTATATTCAGCTCATTCACGCAGGGAGGCCCATGTAGAACAGCCTGTATTTATCTTCTTTTCAAACTGGCTGCTGATGACTGTTTAACGGCACCCGCTATCAAAGTATCATTTGCTTTTTCGGGAAGGTCCTGAAAGACGCCGTGGGACTCCCCCTCTGGCATAAGTTTCTCCCCCCCTCCTCCTTCCCCCTCCCGGCAAAAAAAGGCAGACGCGCACGTACTGAAATCCAGGGATTAGCGAATGAGTCGGTAAACGTCTGGCGCAAGGAGGATCGCCTGAGGAAAAACGGTCTAGATTCACAGGGCACAGTCTCCATCAGATAAGCACTTGGGTTCGGCGATATCATCTGAACGAATGAATGAACTCGCACCTACAAAACAATAAGATGCTCACAATCACGCAACTTTCCTTACAGATGTACAGTGGAACTCCCTGGGTGGCAGTGTAGTGTAATGGGTAAGGAACTGGTCTTGTAACCTGAAAGGGCACAGGTTCGATTCCCGGATAGGAAACTGCCGTGGTACCCTTGAGCAAGGTGCTGAACCTGCATTGCTTCAGTATATATCCAGCTGTACAAATAGATGCAATGCAAGTGCTGTGTAAAAAGTTGTGTAAGTCGCTCTGGATAAGAGCATCTGCTAAATGCCTGTAATGTAATGTAATGGCCAGACAATATCCTCACAGACGGAAGATCCTCATTGTCTTGTCTGATCTGACCCCATTGGAAGATTTATGGACCCAGAGCACTTCTGTATATTGTAAAGCTCACACTGATGCTATTATACCATTAGACACAATGAAGGGCAAGAGGTGATATACGGATAAGCGGTGTGTGAGTATGTGTGTGTGTGTGTGTGTGTTTCTCGTGACCAGATATCACGGGTCATTGCTCATTTAAAGACACGGGGTGCCCT
This sequence comes from Anguilla anguilla, assembly GCF_013347855.1. NCBI lineage: Eukaryota > Metazoa > Chordata > Actinopteri > Anguilliformes > Anguillidae > Anguilla > Anguilla anguilla. The sequence goes on along the minus strand of NC_049209.1, from coordinate 43,666,570 downwards.
GGGAACAATCTCCATGCCCACCCTCACCCCTTCCTCAAAACTCCAATGCTGGAGAGGGGTCACAGAGGTCAAAGACTGGACCGAAGGAGGGCAAAAGGTCACCCGTAACCGTAAGGTTCTGGCGGGTGCGCAGAGGCAGGTCTGAATTTTGGAGTCTGGGCTCCGATCACACACTGTTGTGGCGCTCACAAAAGTACTTCAGCTAAGCGAGTCTGTCTCCACGTCCTTGCGCTTGCGTAGAGAGCTCTGGGTAGCCTCAAAACAACAGCATGCATACGCTTCCCTCTCCATGCTATATAAATAAAGGACGTCTGGATTACAGCGCCTGGATTTTGAGTCGCGAAGATGAACTTTTTTCGGAGCGAGCTGCACCTTTTTTCGGCGGCCGGTGTCGGCCGCTGTTTCGCCGGCGGTTTTAATCAGCGGCGACGCGCTCCGGCGTGGCGGCGGAAGCGGCGGTCGCCGCGGGAACGGGGCCGCCGGCTGCGTGCGATGCCTGTCTGAGGTGGGCTGGCATTTGACAGAGCTGGATTACACGCCTCCGTGATATTTATTTTTTTATTTACCCTTGTGTCACACATCAAAAGAAAAGGCAACACCATTCTCTGGTGGCAGCGAGGGAAGCCCCAAGTCACAAGTGACATTTCCCACGTTTAAAGGCAATCTATAATCCTCATAAACACTACTATACAACAGGAAACAGGATCTGACCTCCAAAATCACTTTCAGAATCCATGGTCTTGCATCGACTATTTTTGTGATATCTACACAGTAAAATGTCCAGTGTTAATTCAACTCTTAACAGATAACATTTGGTCCTCCTACTTTGGTCCACATGCTGTATAGGCCTACTTCTGTAAGTGTGGTGTAGAATATTAATTGTGATTCAGCATTCACTCTCAGCTGCAGCGCTGAGCTGGTGTTGGGGATCTTCGCTTCAGGTTGTTATCACTGGAGGAATACACACCTGGGGCGAAACTGTGGGTCTCGACCCGACCCTCCCCATTAAAATGCAGCCGCTGCCAAGCCCGTAGCCTCTGAGCCATTCTCCATTCTGCGTTTATCACATGGTGCCCTTTCTGTGATTAGTGCGCTAGGATCAGCGCAGGTATCTTCGGTGTCGCAATGTTGCTTTTGGGACAGCTAGCGGCTGACAGCGCTAATGGCCCCGTAAAGGGAACGTCTGGAGGTGAGCGAGTTCACTCTTTTATTGTCACAACACAGGGTAGCCGCACGCTCCTCAGATTAATGTGTTTTCCCTGTAGCCCGCAAACCGGAGCTATGGCTGTTTATAAGAGACGCGTGAGAGATTAGCTCTCTTAGCCCGAGTTTACCGATTTAATTCAATCAAGCACTCAGGTGCAGACGTGCATTGCGTCGGTTGCTGTGGGTCCATAGATCGTGACTCACACACGGATGCGCCTTGGGAGATTAATTCGCTGTGATGCATATGATACATAAGTGCGCTGCTGGGTAGTAGCAGAAGCATTGGGCTAAGAAAGCTAGCGCTGCTGTCGAGCAATGAGCCGATGCCAAAAGGCGGAGAAACTCCATAAAAGCAACCAGGCAGGAGCGCTCGCGGCCAGCAGGGATCTGAAAATACCGACCACGTCAGTGACATCATTAAAGGGCTCAATCAAACGATTCCATTTTACATTGGAAAAAAATAGCGGAATCTTCTCCAGCTTCCTCGTCCTCCTCCTCCGGTCTAGTCTGGATGCCCCAGAGTACGTCACAGCAGAGAGAACATGCTCTTCCAGAAGAGTGACATTAATTTTGAGCAGGATTACTGGTCCTTGGTCAGGGGGAGCCTATTCAGCAGGGACTAGGCGACTTCAGCTCTTTAAGATGCACTTGGGAGGCAGGTACAGCGCTAATAAATGCAGTTAGCCGTGCGGAAGTGCAGTTAAAACGCAATTACGGGGAGTAAGAACTGCCCTAGCACAATAGCTGCGGGGTGGTAAAAAACCAGCCTGCTGCAGTCCTGAACCTCCTATTCCACACCTCAGCAGTGCACCGAAGGGAACAGTGTTCTCCTCGCACCAAACTGAAGCTAACAGGATGGATTAGCCAGCACAGTGACAAACAGTGGATCCGTGAACATAAGAGGAACGCCGCCATTCATCCCCTTATGAACTGTAGCTGATGTCTTTCTGTTCTTGAAGTAAGCTCATGTCAGCGTAAATACTCAGTTAAGAGTAATCCACCATGTTGTCTGGTCACCACACTCCAGCCATAAGTATTTGCCACCCGACCTCATTCTAACTGTCTGGAATAAAGGTGCACCCTACTGGACACTTCCCCCAGGGTATCTATGGAAGTGAGGGAGCGGCACGAAGTTCACTTCACAAACAACTCCCGGATTCAGAGGGCCTTCGTCAATCATAAGGTGTTCCTCAGGCCTGGTAAATTGGAACGTGAGAGGTTTTCTCGGCAGGCAAATTTGGGCGCATGATATTTCTGCCTGGATATTTTGGGGCGTTACAGTGTTGTTTCTGAGGAAGGGTGAAGGGAGGGGCTTTCTTCAAACAGAGAGGAATTTGGCACTGACTTTATCGCATCAGTTACACTTCTGCGTGAGCAAGGCATTACAGAGCTGAGAGAATCCACCTTCAAAGGCTTCAGATGAGCCGGGTTTGGCATGAGACAGTGAGTCAGAGTCCAAACGAATGCGTATCACCCTTCAATACAACAATAAGCCAGCATTCAGCCTGAGACACACTTAAGCACATGAATACAAGCACGCGCACACACACGCACACACAAACACAGAAACACACACCTACACACATGCACACAAACACACAGCACATATACAGATGCACAAACCATCACCCACAGACATACGGACACACACACACACACACACACAGAAACACAGATTCACTACACACATATAAAGCTACACATACAATCACACACACGCACACATGTAGACACAGAAACACAGATGCGCACACAGCTACACACACACACAAACGCACGCGCGCACACACACACACACAAACGCACGCACGCACACACACACACACACACAAACGCACACACACACACGCACACCCTGCTGCCTCCACTCTGGGAGGTGCTGTCACAGCGGCAGCCCGAGGGGGTCAGACCCTGGCCCCGGCCTTGGCCGGTTGGGAGGAAGATCCCGGCGGCGCTCTTCATCAATCCCCCCGTCAGCCACGCGGGGTTGGGGGGTGGGGAGTGGGGGGCGGTCTGACAGCGCCGTGGGGCCCGGAGCTCCATAAACACGTCCCCCTGCCCGGGAGCCCGCCAACCAGAGCCACAACCAGGACTACCCAGCGGTGCTCAAACAGCCCAGCCCTGCAGCCCAACGTGAGAGACGAGCGCGCTGCTAACGGAAGGCTATTCCTGATTTCGTGGCGCGGCCGAGCCGCGGACATTGTTCCAAATAGAGACGAACTGAGAGCTCGCGGCGCGCACATCCGTTTGGGTTTATTTTTTCTTCTCTCTCTTCTCGTCGCTGTCTCTGTAATAAATATGAAAACATCAGCGACCGCACGCACAAAAAAAATAAAAAATCTGGTACAAATCACCTGCGAGAAAAACTAATTTCTCTCCGCAGCGCGCGCTGACAGAGTGTCATATTTTATTTGAGTCGTGCTCACCCAGGCTATTTATCTGTCAACGCGGAACAAACAGGGCAGCCTGGCGCTGAGAGGGGGGTATGTGCAGGTACCTACACGGACAGCAGAGGGCAGCACTGGCAATATGGGGGAGAGCAGACCTGTTGTACTGCCTGCCCCTCACGGGCAGAACATCATTTTGGCCGCCGGTGCTCAGGGCCTTGTTGCTAAGTCTCCCTTCCCTAGTGACGAGGGGGCGGGGCTTGATATCTGAGGGCGGTGCACATAACATGTCTGACACTCCTTCACCTGACTGACATCAGTTCATCACGCTCCATCTTAAGCGTCAACATAACCGCGCCAGAGGGGATGTAAGAAACCGCTCTCGCTCCTGAGTCCACGTGACGAAACCCAGCTGCGAATAACTGTTGGAGATAGTCTCCGCCCCCTTTCGCTCGCGCTCTTCCTCCTCGTTCAAACGTGGCAGCTGTTTACCGCAGGATTCTAGAATGCCACCGCAGCTGTGGAAGAGCTTATTTCTAAAGGCGTATCCTTTAGAGGTAATCAAGGAGGAAAGGGCAATTTAATTAAATATAATGGAGTTTCTAAAAAAAAAGACAGTTAACTTCATTTAAGTTCATTGAGTGAAGTAATTAAGATCCTTATAGAGGTTCTGCATGGCATAGTTTATAACATGACCATGATATGCAATTTTGTACGTTGCTTTGGATAAAAGCGTCTGCTAAATAAATGTAATATAATGTAGTAACACTTGACTCCTCAAGAACAGTAGATGGGAGCAGTGTTCTAGTGAGAGTCCAATTTAGAAAGGATCTCTCTGTGTTTTCAAGGGAGCACAAGGTGAAAACTAAGGTTCTCTATCTGAATATAAGTTAATATTCCTTTATTTGAGTGGCACATTCAAAACAAAGTGTGTAGAAATGCAGATGTGTTTTGCTTAATCGTGCCTACGCTTAAGTACAAAGTGTCTGCAGGCTTTTATTAGTTTGTTTTGAACTTGGCACTTAAAGGCTTTTATCTCTTATTCAGTGTCTGGGCTCTGGCCTCGTACTTTCGCACAGCAGACATCCCTGACTCAGACATTCAGAGACGTGTGGGTGTCTGGCCCAGGAAATAAAGCCTGTTCCAGCCAGAGCAGTGACGGGTGGTGGAAGAGAAGCCCTTTGTCCTGTCGCGCTGTTGGGGAGCTCGATAGCCGTGGCTGTCACTCTGAAGCGCTGTTCTGGAGACCCCCCAGCTCTGGGGTCACATGACCTGACCTACCCCCCCCCCCCCCCGTCCTATAGGCTCAGGCACGGAAGGCCACGCCCACAACTCCGCCTGCAACAGAGCGTTTCCTGACAGCATTACATCGCCCCGAAGAGCTCTGCAGCGGCCACAGCGGTAAAAGAGCACATCTGATAGGCCTTCCATTGCTTGCCAGAGCATTTAAATGGGACAGTGTGGATGGGGGTGGGGGGGCGTGATAAATGAAATGTATTCTACAGTCAAACTATGGGACGCACAGAGAGGGCCTCATCAAAGGGGAACGGGGGAAGGGATCCCGTTTCGTTGTTTTTGAATCGCAGGGGCTCAAACTGTAACAGGAGGCGAGGCAGAGAAGATAACCATTCAGAGCGGAGTGTAATCCGAGCGCCGGTGCCGAGACTCCTTTACAGAAGGTGCCCCGGCGAATACCGTTATCGCCATGCCGACGAGGGCGCCTGCCGCCAATCGCCCTCTGTGTGGCAGCGTCATGGGAGGAGTCAGCTCTGAGTCGGCCAGGCCAGGTGCCAGGTAGCTGCAGTGCCACTCGCACGGTACCCTTACACACACCTTTGTTTTCTCACTGTAAATAGATATTCTTTTGCATTTGTCAATGGAGGCAGCACGGGGGTGCAGTGGACAGGCAGGTCCAGGGTTCGAATCCGGCCATGTTCGTGTGGGGTTCCTTCGGGTTTCCTCCCACAGTCCAAAGACATGCAGGTAGGCTAATCGGAGACTCCATAGGTATGAGTGTGTGGGTGAATGGTGTGTGTCCCCTGTGATAGATTAGCGGCCTGTCTAGGGCCCAATGCACGCTGGGATAGGCTCCAGCACCCGCCATGACCCTGCCCAGGATAAGCGGGTATAGATAATGGATGGATGGATTTGTCACTTGCACTTCCCGAAGGGATTGCACAGTGCACAATAAAACACCGTTGCTCTGAAGTGCGATTGTGGCTGAGCCATCATTTTTGGGGCGGGCTGCGGACCTACTGTCCCTCACGGCACACCCTCGCGCTCACGAGTCTCTAAAGAGGCAGAGACCTTCTCCGGTCCCCATGTGGGGACACCTGATCAGGTGATGTCAGTGTGCGACAGATGTCAGTCCTGGACCCCGCACAGCAGTGACGGGCGTGGTTAGCCTGCTAGCGCTAAGCAGGTGAGGTAAGACCTTGCGTGTCCCAGGCAAATTCGGGACATATACATATAAGAGTGAGCAGTAGCTAGCTGGGGTTATAGCTAAAAACAGCATGAAGCCATGCTATTTAATACAATAAAACAAAGGAAAAACGTCTTTACTCAGTGAGGGGTGAATGGGTTCAAAAGACAGGGGGCGCTACACTAAAAATCAAGAGCCGGAAGTTTGAGTACTTCCTCAGCTTCCTGTTGAGTGTGCTTAACGGGAACATGTCCTGTGCCTCTTGTAGGCATTCATTAAAATGCTAAGGCCTCTGGTTTGGATCAGACTTTATTACCTTGAAAAACTGACTGCAGTAATTCAGTTAGCCATCAGGCGAGCCGGCCAGCCAATTGAATTAGAGATTGATGCCCTCACATTTTGTCCAGGACCAATTCCAGGTTCCTGGGCTGATGTCATTCGTCTCAGCAGTTCCTCCCAGCCAGGCCTATCTGTTAGAAACCAGAGCCACTGTCTCATACACACTACATCTCTCTCTCTCTCTATCTCTGTCTTTCCATCTCTCTATCTCTCTCTCACTCTCTCCGGCTTTCTTTCAGTTTCTCCATCTCTCTCTCTCTCTGTCTGTCTGTCAATCTCCCTCTCTGGCTCTCTCTGTCTCTCATCAGCTTTAAACTGTCCTTGCGCTAAGCCACCTCCCCCACTCGATCAGACCAATCGAAGTAGGCAGCACAAATCAGAGGACGCACCTCAACTCGACGCTCAATCACGATCCATTACGCACAAGGGCAGGTGATGGCCGGCCAATGTCGATCCTGGCATTACTCTGCGGGGGGGGTCTGTCCGGCAGCTCAGCGTCTGCAGGCACGCTGTCCCTCATCTGTGCGGGACAGGCACCAGGGAGAGGCCCAGGGCCCTGTACACCGCCCCCGCCCCCCGCCGTTCAGGCCTTTGTCAGACGAGAGAGAGAAATCCCTCCGAATACGAGGACAAATGTTTTCCCCTCTATCTCATCTGACCTACAAGCCCTCTCGTGACAGCTCCAGCCACTGGAGAGCGCAGCTCGCTGAAGGGGGGGGGGGGGGGGGGGGGAACGTGACGAGAAATATATGAATCGGGGTCCCTGGGTATTCACAGCCGGCCAGGAAGAGGCGCGAACGCGGTTGTCCACGCGCTTGGGGGGGGGGGGGCGGGGCGGTGCCGTATCCGGCCGTGCGGCGCAATTCGCGGCCACGCCCCTCTGCCTCGCCCCGCCCGGACCCCGGCTCCGCCCGCCGCGTTGTTCAAACGCCGTTAACTCGACTTCTCCCCGCTTTCCCACGTTCCCCGGCGGCGGCGGCGGCAGTAACTCGACGTGAGGGGGGAAACTCCTCCTGACGGAGGCGTAAAAAACGAGCCCGGCTCCATCCCCCCACCCCCCCCCCCCCCCCGCGCGAGCGTCGGCTGTTTTTTTCCCCTGCCAGCGCTCCGTCGAGAGTGAATAATAAATCTTTATTTGCCAGAGGTGCCCTCATTTGTTTCTTCTCGACTACATTGTTTGTCAGTGACGGAACGCGGGGTGGCATAAAATATGTGCTCCAGGCTCCCGCAGAACAGAGAAACCTTGTTTAATTACACTGCCCGTTTCATAGCAATTCATCAAAAAACCCTCTCTCACTGAAGGTGTTCACATTTTTAGCCATTCTTTTTCCCTTTAGAGACCCCCCCCCCCCTCCCCCCGCCCCCCAGGATTAAATGATTCTGCACGTGCAGCAAAGACATCTGTTGTGACCCCATCTCCAGAACCTGCGACAAGTAGGTTCATGTTTTGTCCTCAGTTTTTCTTAGTAAACCGCATCCCCTTCAGTAACCAGCGAGTGACTGGTCTGTGACAGGAGGGAATCAGGGCTGCTTAAGACTCATCAGAGCGCTGCAGGTCACGCGAAACGGTGAGATATGAAACTCCTTGTGCGTGCGTCGCGTGTCTTTCTCCTCATCTGTACCCAGCGCCTTAAATAATACAAGCTGGCCGAACGGAAGGCGTGCTTCGCGGATTCCTCTTCCCTCGTATGATTTATGCGTGTTCCCCGGACGCAGGAGGGCATTAGCATTTCCCCCCCCGGATTGGAGCCCGGCGGCGCGGTAAACGATTGGGCCTGACCCCTCTCTCGCACCGGGCTGTCGACCGGCGGCGGCGGCGGCGGCTGCAGGTGTCTCCCGCCGGCACTCAAACCGGGCCGACGCATCGCTCCGGGCGCTCCATTATCTCTCCGGCGCAGACGACGGCCCCGCTAATTACCGCCCTTTTCACGCCGGGGACGACCGGCCGCGGCTCGCGTGCCAAACGGCGCGGCGGCGCGCCGCGTTCCGAGCAGCGCTCCGAGGCCACCGACAGCGACCAATCACAGCCAGGGTTCGAGAGAGAGAGAGAGCCGCTCCACGTGACTGAGGGAGGGAGGGAGGCAGAGGCGGTCGCCTGGTTACCTGGGCGTAGAGGCTCCGCTGAACGTTACCGCTGAGTTAAACGAGAGCGAGCACCTCGCGAAAGCTAAAGGAGAGCGCCGCCGAGCGGCTTTACCGCCGGAGTCTGAGCGCAAACGCGAGCGGGAGGAAGCTCTCCTGCGCACGCGCCTCGGGTGGAATCCGCTCGACAGTCGGATCAGAGAAGACGCGTCGAAAAGACCAAAGATAGAAGGTTCTGGGTTTCTGTGAAGACGCTCTGCTCGGAGCCTCTATCAGCCGGTACTAATTAGTTGGGGGTTCTTGGGAATTGCTGTTCTTTCAGCAACCGCCGGTACTACGGGAATCACCGGAAGACCAGTCGGCTTCAAAAGAATCGGTGAAGTACTCCTTCAGATGGAACTGGCTCTACTCTCCCCCTGCTACAGAGCTAAAGTAGTGAGTGGGTATGATTTGGCAGTGCATATGATATGTGATACAGTATGTGTGCGTGTGTGTGTGTGTGTGTGTGTGTGTGTATGTATGTGTGTAATATGGCAGTGAGGACACAGGCTTGTTATTATTGCAATATTAGCTCCGTTTGTCTCACCATAAAATACAGCACATGAGCTGACAGACAGGAAGACAGTGGTCTACCCTGGTAAAGAGGGAGGAATGTGGAAAGGAGGAATCTCAGGGTCTACCCATTCTTCAAATCAGAGATGGACAGAGAGAGATAGACGACTACAGCTCTGAAAAGTTTCAGACATGAATAAGATCTTTGTGCGCAGCGCCCCTGTCACTGAGATAAAGCACTTTCCGTGAGTGACATCACAAATGTGCGAGGCAAGGCAGTCATTTCCATGACAGAATAAGGAAATGATTGAAATTTCAAGCTGCTACTTGGAGCTGAATTTGGTTGGATTCAGATAATTTAGTGCACATTTCCGGGAAGATGTCAGAGCAGTGGGCAGGATATGAATGCTAATTCCAGAAAGCTGAGCAACTCAGCTCAATTCAACTTGTGTTTTCTATAGCGAACCATGTTAAAAAAGGTTCCATTTGCACAGAATGGTACCACTTATTGTTCGCGACACATTAAATGAATGGACCAGTGAAATTGGTGTACAGGCCCACGACTACTTTAGATATCTTTTTCATTGCATGAAGCAATAGAGAGGGCATGAACAGCAGATATACCTGTACATGATTAATTCACCTGAATAATTCAAGTCAAGTCCACAGCAAGTCCATTTAAAGAAACAATTACTAAATGCACTGTGGAGTCAATGCATAAGACGACTTGTTTTCATTAACCCTTTAAGGTGTAAGATCACAAATATGTGAATAGAATTTTCCTAACTGAACATTTTATCACTGATGTAACAATCTCAACTGATAACTGAAAGAAATGAACACTTGTAATTCTGAAAAAAACATTCCATAAAACCTACTCTTCAAATGGTTAAAAAAAAAAGCTGTCACTCAGAAAAAAACTAAAGACGGACACAGAAAGACGTGAAAATAGAAGGGAAGCAGTGCTTGCAGCCCGTTAAACATAACTGTGGGTGTACAATGTGACTGAGTTGTATCTGACCCCTCTACCAGTGGTGTCTAGGGTAAAATACATAGGGCTGAGGTCCCCTTGTTCAGTTACTGTAGGAATGTGAGACGACCAAAAGCTACTCAAATGACAAACACAAAATAACATGGTCGAGAGATTAGGTCAAAGCCAACTCGAGCTGAATGCAAGATGCCTATGAATTACCATATCAAAGGATGGGATGGGACAGAGGAATCCTGTTCTTTAAAGTGGAGGAATTTCAGCCTCTTTACACTGCAAAGACCAAAGAATAAGTCAATCTCAGCAAGTATATTTAGTCTTAAATGTAGACTTAAAATCTTCATTACTTTCTTGCAAAATAAGACAAAAATACTGAGGTGAGACAGTTTGACTCATTTCAAGATTTGCCAGTGGGGTAAGACAATTTCACTTGTCAAACAAACAAGATTTTAAGTCTCATTACAAGACAAAAACACTTCAGACACTTCTTTGCAGTGCAGTCTTTCAAGCTTGAACCAAGCAGTTGGCATTTTGATTTGCGAAACGGCAAGAAGAGGCAAGGAAACGGCGCGGACGTCATGTTAATTGAACAAACTGCCAAAACGCTGCCAGAGAACAAACGTTCAGCAGAAGTGGAGCGCAGAGCAGTCCGCACATTAATCCCCACAAACATTCAAAACAAATATTAACATCTGTCACGAGAGTGATGAGGCTGTAATTACTCAGCAAGGCCATATTCGGCGTGTTTTCGCCAGCCGTACAAAAGAGCGCTCCCGCAGAGACTGCCGGATGCGGGTTTTGAAGAGAAAAAGCTGTTGCCCTTTAGCCAGAGAAGTGACGACGCGCGTCGAGAGCCACTCGAAGGCTAACGCCGATGCAGCTGCTCGCGCCGCGGACTTGCGAGCCAAGAGCCAGAGCTAAATACATAACGTGGCAGGCCTCCAGTCCGAGCTGCTCGGTTCAGATGGCCCAATCAGGCGCTCGCGTTCGCACTGCGCGTACTTGCGACGACCGCCGATTCTGCCTTCTCTTCAGGGGCCTGTCTGATCGCGTTCCAGCCACGAACACGACAATTCCAGCACCTAGGAGCCCCTCTCCACTATCTCGGGCTGGCAGAGAGACTCTAATTTGGCTTATGTTTTAATGTGGCCTACGCCAGAGACCACTTCAGGAGACTTTTTTTAGTGGCAAGACTCGGAATGCGGGGACTACGCTGCATTTTATAAATCGCCGAGCTTTCACCGATCAATACATGCCACCGCTCGTAAAAGGTTCTATTGACCCCACGCCGAGTCAGAAAGAGTTGATGAAATGATTTTTTTGCCAGTCGGTATTTTTTTTAGTAGTAAATCACAATGTAACTCCGGACTGAATATAATGATAATTCTGCCTCGGTGCCTTTCTTTCAACGGGATATTTAGAAGAATGATGCAGCACTCAGTTAATGTAGTAAGGCAATGGAATTTTAATGCCGTCCGCACACAGATAAATTATTCTTTTTTTAAGCCGTAAAGTTATCAGCACTCCCAAGGTTGTGGTCGGTTCCATTTAAATCCAGTCAATTCAGGAAATAAACTGAAATTCAACTCATGAACTGAAAACGTCCATAATTATATGAGGGTTTATATGAGGATTTGGCCAATAACTAATTGAATTTTAATTCATTCCCTGAATTGAAATGGAAGCCTCTGCAAAGCACTGTACATTTTAGGAAATTTATAATGAACCTGAAAGCTCTTGACACAAATAAATATAAATGAAAAGAAAACGCGCAGTTATTGCGGTGGTGTAAATCCGCTGAGGTCGCCTCGGCAACACCGCCCCTCGCTCATGTGACGCCTATGGGCGGTGGACAAAAGGCCTTGAGTTGCAGCGCAGCACAAAGGAAATCAAAAACGGACGACAGGAAGATAGAAAGCAATAGAAAGGAGCGAGATTTACACGGCGCGATAACGCGAGAGACATTCAAATTCACAGCCCGTCCTCCATCTTCACGGGCATGATGGGGCATCGGCGGTTTTCTCCCGCGTTCCTTCATATAAACGACGCCATTACACGAAGTTCTTATCGGTTTGAGCGCGCGTGTGTTTGCGCATATATAAGGAAGCGTAGCTCTTTTTTATGACGCGGGCAGCACTCAAGCACAAAGGCTTGTGTGATTGTCACCGAGGCGGTGGCAACGCTCGTGATTTTACAGCCACTAGTTCCAGTCGAGGCTGTGCCCTCGCCTCTTTTGAGAATGGACCGTTAATGCTAACCTTGGGTCCCTGGAGCTCGAACACTGAAGGTAAAGCTCGATAGCACGAAATAGCACATGCACGGGGTTTACATTCGCACTGACAACGGCCCCTAACCCGTTTCTGATGGTTTTGTCATTATTAAAGATTTCCAGTCTGTGTGAAATGGCTGACTCCCTTTACTTTGACTGTGTCCAATATGACATTACAGTGCCTAGTGCTAGGTTATTTACATTATGACAAAGAGCACGACTTTTGCTACTGGGGATAAAATTACAGATTAATTTTACTCGAAAGAAGCAGAACTAAAGGTGAGTCTATTAGCTGAAAAATTGTTACCTGAAAAGAAAGATTAATTGGCTACTAATGGGTGATTTGATATGGTATGCTTCTTAATCGTAAAAGAAACGAATCAAAAACAAATGCATGTGCTACATTTTGTCTATTTTATCTATGTCAGATTTTTTTTTTTAAATCATTAAACATGATTCTGAATCATCCTCTCTGTTCATCAAAAGAAACCTACAGAGATGGATCTCCAGGAGAAGGGATGTCTCTCAGCTCTGGCACAGTCTTTCAAAAGACATCCATCTCCACGCTGTTTTTAATCTATCACCTTAATTACTTTCATTTCCATACCATCGCCCACATTTTAATGCCTCAAATTAATTCACCTGTCAGGACAAATTGGTTGTCCTTGACTTCATCCCCCCCCCCCCCGGTGTCATACAGTGCAACCAGGTCTGAAATAATGTAACGTGGAGACACAGACACTTCCATAACCCAAATCGATTTCAAACTGTCCTGTGTTTGTTTGCTCTAATTCTCCGTGCTCGGCTGTTTTCTGGGCTCCGTGAAAAATGCTAACAATGGCGTGGGCTTTTGAGGAAATGGGTCCAGACCTAACACTAACCCGCTGTCTCCTCCACTCTAAGATCTCACGCAAACTACGTGAGAAGACTAATGAACGGCAGTGAGCACATCTCCCACGGACCGGACATCGCGTCCACAGCAAGGCCACTTCTGCTCCCGTGCATTCACTCCTTTTCTATCGGGGTAAATCACACAGACCGTGCCGACCATTGCAACAACAACTAGGTCAGTGTACAAAGACTGGGGTGGCGTGGCAGGATGTTTAGAGGGGGTTTAGAGATCCGGTTGATATCTCTAAAATTTAATTTAAAAAATGGCAATATCCTCAATGAAACAGGGGCCTCCGCTGCACTATCCCCAGACAATCTCAGAAATAGATCTTCCTTTCTCTTAGACAACAGAGGAAGAGATGTGAAGGCCTGGAGACGTGGCGGAGAGCGGTAAGTAGGTGCGATGACTCATTAATCAGCCTTCCCCCGGTGACGCCAGGGCAGCGTAATGAATTCCTCCTGGAGGCAGGGGGCCCCGCAGCGCTCCTGTAATGAAGGCGGAGCCCCCGTGGCCCTGCCACCGCCGTGACTCCTGACCCCCTGGCATTAAAATGAAATGAGAACCATTACTTCCAGTCTTCACCTCACCGAGGGGGGGGGGGGGGGAGGGCCAAACCGGTCCATAAAGTGGCACCGCCGTAAATAACATCTCCGTCGAAAGCCGTCAGCGAGGCGAAGGCAAGGCTTTAAGGTGCCGAGGCCTCGGAGCACGTCAAATCCCATTGTCTTTCATTTCTAGATGGAAAATGCAGTCTAGAAAAAAAAAAAAAAAAAAACACTGTCCGTGTATCGCTGTTAAGGATGGGCCCTTGGGGGACGCCGGGCAGAACATTCAGCCCAAGGTAAGCACGACATCCATCACGCCCCGAACGGGCTGTCGGAGGGATCATACACACGCACCCGTCCGCCGTAGACCGCCGCCGCGCCATCTGCAATCAATCAGCGCCCTTCCCGCCACGAAAAAGTCCCCGCGGCCGTCCCGCGGTTGTTTATGCGGCGGAATCTTCCTGCGGCAGATGTCAAGACGGCTTCCTGCGCCGGCCTTGGACGCCACCGCCGACGCCGCCGCCGCGCATTGTTCCCTCACGCTTCCTGTCTGAGGAGACTGCTGTTGACACAACCTCGGCGATGAACCCGGCCGGGCTTTTTTTCTTTCACGGCAGACTTTTCCGGCGGACGTCGTCGGACGTCGCCGGAGCCTGCGGCGGCTTGCCTCTTCGGCGGCCTGACCCGCCCGAGCACACCCCGGGGACGGTTCCCCAACAGAACACACCCCTCTGTTCTGCGCTCTCAATGGGAAGAATACACAAAAAAACCAGTTTGACTCGCGCGTTGTTTGTGAGGCTTCAGCCCGCTGCAGGGGAATAACGGCCGAGGACCGGAGGTCTGCCGTTCAGCCGAAAACCGAAAAAGCTTCGGGAACGTGCTTCCGCCGTCCTTTATGTGCATCGCTGAGAAAGAGATCAACGCTGGGTCTCTTTCTCGGTTCTCTCAGCCGAAGGGGTCTGCAACCCCGGTCCTGTAGAGCCACAAAGCTCTGCTGGTTTTTTTGTTTTCGCCTTAAAATCAGCACTCAAATCAGACCCAATTAACCAGGTGAAGATTGTTAACTGTGTAATCAGCCGTTTTAATTGGTTCATTAAGTGCAAAGTAACAACAAAACAAGTTAGCCTGACCTCTTAGTTCCTAACACACCCTTCTAAAAACCTGGTTACTGATACCGATACAAGTATCCATCTATTAATGAGGCAGGGAACTCACAGCCAGCGGCTGTCACTCAAAGAGGAGAAAATCAAACAAAAGACGTGGAGCTGCAATACTGCAGCAAAGCCCTTTCCCCCTGTCGTGTCAAGCGACCCGGCTAATTCGATGCGAAACGCAGGCATCC